>NW_015664308.1:169930-171105 GCF_001515625.1 Sinocyclocheilus rhinocerous | reverse complement strand
TGTTGTTAAATATTGTAATTACCTAAGATTAATGAATGTTCAGAAGAATTTTTCATTGGCAGTTTGTTAACTAATGAATTAACTAATGTTAACTAATGAAGCCCTAATGTAAAGTGTGATCGAACAATAAAGAATCAAAACACTTTCAAACAATATCTAGGGCATGTTGTAGTCCAGATTAAAATGTAAAAAAGTTTGAAAATAAATAGCCTATTAATTCTAAATATTTTAGTATTTGGCGCTGTGATGAACATCATAGCAAATACACAAATCTGAATGGCTGTTTAAATCATTTAAACACCTTTCAGAAACAGAAAGCTGCATTATGTTTAGCGCCATCAAGTTCATTTATTTATAAAACGCATTCTAAATGAAATAGGCAGCCAATGGAGGGCCCTCAGTATGGGGTGATGTGGTCACATGTGCGACTATTTTGAAGAAATCTAGCAAGCAGTGTTTTGGACCAATTGTAGGCGAGTCATTTGTGACTTTGAAATACCGCAATATAGTGAGTTGCAGTAATCTAAGCGTGAAGTAATAAAAGCATGGACAGCCATCTCTAACGTCGTAGCATTTACAAAGTGTTTGATTTTAGGCAGCAAGCGGAGTTGGTAAAAACTGGAACCAATTACAGAAGAGAGATGTTTGTCCAATTTTAATGACTCATCAAGATGGACACTAGGGTTGGGCACTGAACTAGGTACTTTTAAGGGTACCGACGGAATTACGTCGGTACTACAGAGTACCAATTCACGTTAAATCAATCCGTGCCAAATTTCCGTAGCTGAGAACGCATCTGGGCGCATACGCTACAGAGAGAGAGAGAGAGACTCGTTCAAACAACACACAGGGCAAGCCGAAATGTTCTGAAGTGTGGTTACATTTCTAGGGCCATATGGTTTCTGAGAAAACGCGGACGGGATCGCGGAGTCCATTCATAAAAACGTAATTTACTCTATAGCGCGGAATGCCACGGAATTCGTCAATTTTGGACGAATAAATCAAAAGTTGGTCTGCCACTTAATTCGAATCGCGATATTATGAGCTAATGTCTGTGAATATTAAAATGCAAAAAGATGGTTTAAATATGAATCCTTTATGTTCTGCTTGCCTCTGTATGTATGGATGGCGGAAACGCGGTTTTGTTTACTACACAAATACTGAAGCACGCGTGA
>NW_015664308.1:160145-169858 GCF_001515625.1 Sinocyclocheilus rhinocerous | reverse complement strand
GGGCCCTATTGTTCAAAATGTTGAAATTGAGACTTTTGGACTTTTATTTTTTCACTGAAATGTTTTTTTAATTACACAGAGAGTAAAGTACCGAAAAAAGTTACAGTTGGGTACCGGCACCGGAATTCAGGTACCGATACCGGTTAAAATGTGTTGTTTACACACGCGTCTGACGCAGCGTACTGCGGTGTTGTGCATTGTGACCAGTTGATGGGAAAAATATTCTTAAAATGCATTCAAAATTCTGAATAATTTGTTATAAATAATTATTCTCTGTATTTTGAAGTGCTCACGATAACAATATCGTGCATATTCATTATTGTGATATTTCGCATTACCGAATACCGGCACATGTCGGTCACAGAGGAGCTGCTGGAGAACACCTTCTCTCAGTTCGGCAAACTGGAGCGCGTCAAGAAGCTGAAGGACTACGCCTTCGTTCACTTCGAGGAGCGAGACGCCGCAGTCAAGGTCAAACCTCTCCTTTTCATTAAGATTCTCACACACTTACTGTATGTGTTATTGCACATGCAACCCTGTCACCGAACTTTCTGAGATGCATACGTACAGTTTGAGTACTGATTTAATTATTTCTGCAGCGACTATTAAGTAAACATAAAAAAGAAATGAAGATGGTGCCGAAATGAGTAACAGGTTTATAGATCTAAGCTCCGTTCTCACCAAGGACGATAACTATAAAGATAACGATGTTAGCGTCCACACCGTCGCTTGAAATGCTCCAGCTCGTTACAGCAGGATGGATTCTGATTGGCTGTCAATGTTTGTATCGTTCATCAGCTGGAAAAAAAGTGATTCCAGCGATATCGTTTCTCTGTGCCTTTATCGTTATAGTTGTGGTGTGGACGCTTTAATATTGAGAACGATTTTTAAAACTGTATCTTTATAGTTATTTTTCCCCCTTCATAAATGTGAGGGTTTTTTAAAAAAATCTAAATTATTGCTTGATTTTGTTATGGTAGCATTGGCTTTTCTTTTTCCTTTTTTTTCTCCTTTTTTTTGCTAAAGGTATTTTAATCAGTGGGCTTTTTTTAAGAGTTTCATTAAATCTGTTAAAATAACAAACGGGCAATATAATTTTTAAACACTGCCGTGATAAACCCAAGCAGCGTGCATTAAAAAAGAAAAAAATATATATTTACAAATAATAAATATAAAAGCAAATTATAACAAATAAAACGTAACTTGGTTCATCTTTATTTAAGAGATTTTTAAGGCGCTCTTCTTTTTCAGTCGCTTTAAGAGAAGTTTTCAACTCATTTTAAATGCCCAAACATATGTATTTGTATTGCTGTCATGCTTTAGAAAGGGCCCGATGATGTCACTTCCTGTTTCAGTAGGGATAGACGTGATGACATCAGTGTTTGTGCATCATTAGGACATCATAAACAGCCGTAGGTCTGCATGCACACTTTGTCATGAATAACAATTAAATATTCATCAGCCAAAAGAGGAAGCCCCCTCAGTGTCTGGCTGTGTATTTACTTCACTTAGCACAGCTTAGGATTCCCGTGAGCTCGTGCTGATGGGCTCCTCGTGTGTCTGCAGGCGATGCAGGAGATGAACGGGAAGCAGCTGGGCGGTGAGCAGATCGAGATCGTGCTGGCCAAACCTCCAGATAAGAAGAGGAAAGAACGACAAGCTGCCCGACAGACCAGCAGAAGCTCAGGGTGAGACGACTCGCACTATCAATACTCTAAATAATTTTGCAGTAATAACATGGTAACATTCAAAACTTTGAATTCTTCACGTTACCATTCAAGTTGCTGTTCAAATACTGTACGGTTTTAATTCAAATATATCAAGTTATGACTGTTTTATAAAATAAAAGTTCTTCAGGTCCAAACAGTTAGTATGCAGATTTTTAATGCATTATGAAGGCTAAAGGGGTCATCGGATGCTTGGTATGATTGATATCATTCTTTAGGGTCTTAATGAAAAGTCTATAACGTGCTTAGTTAAAATTGCTCAATGGTAGTGTAAAAACACACTTTTTACCCTGTCAAAATCATCTCTGTTCAGAGCGAGCCGTTTCGGTGCATGTCCCTTTAAATGCTAATGAGCTCTGCTGACCCTGCCCCTCTCTTCCGAGCCGTTCTCTGAGAGACTGTGAACTTCAGCCGCGGTACTGGCTAACTAGCGCATTATTAGAAAAGGAGATTTGCAAAGATTCATTGAAAACCTTACACTCACTTCTTCTGTAGATGAAGCTGGATCACGAATGATTCGAGCGAACATAGACGCATTTATGTAGATCGGGGGCGCATTCCCTTCAGAAACAAACAAAATCCACTGCGTCTTCAGCGGCTCAGATGTCGGGAGTAAATGACGACTGCTATGTTCATTATTACATCCAACAACAGAACACCTCAATCGCTTAGGAGTCATTCTTGTCTACATCTGCTCTGGCGGTGAAACAATGGAGGACTGATGACCGCTCACTCAGGGCGGAGCTAAGATAAAACCCCAGTGTCAATCAACAATCGTGGGAGGGGCCTGGGTGTGTGTGACGTCACACAGACAAGCATCTGAAAACGGCTCGATCTGAGAAAGGGCATATTATTTATTAGGATTTTAAAAAAGCACTGGGTGGATTTTTATCATTATAGGGTGGCTGTGTACACACACTGCCTACACACATTTATGTAGAAAGGAATTTTGAATCGGGTGAACTTTATTTTTATGCTGTTTTTACAAACGAGGATGTCCCCAAAAGTCAGTTTTGTCAGGTTAAGCTCAGAAATGTGTTCCTGAACTGTGGTTTAGGTGCTGACGGTGTGTCTGTGTCCACCTGTGCAGGTATGACGAGTATTATTACTACCCTCCCCCCCGCATGCCTCCTCCGGGGCGTGGCCGCGGGCGCGGTGGGCGGGGCGGATACGCCTACCCGCCCGATTACTACGGTTACGAGGAGTACTACGACGACTACTATGGTTACGATTACCACGACTACCGAGGCGGCTATGATGACCCCTACTACGCTTACGACGACGGCTACTCCATGAGGGGGCGGGGCAGTGGGCGGAGCCGTGGAGCTCCGCCTCCCCCCAGAGCCCGCTCGGCTCCGCCCACCCGCGGCAGGGGTGGGTATTCCCCGAGGGGAGGGGCTCCCATGGGCGGGGGAAGGGGCCGCGGCGGGGGAAGGGGCGGGCCCTTCCAGGCCCCCCGGGGCCGCGGCATCAGAGGCGCGCGAGGGAACCGCGGCGGTAATGTGGGCGGGAAGAGGAAGGCAGACGTGTTTAACCAGCCGGACTCCAAACGCCGGCAGACCAACCAGCAAAACTGGGGCTCGCAGCCCATCGCCCAGCAGCCCCTGGGCTCCGACTACGCCGCCGGCTACGGCTACAGCAACGATTCGCTCGAGTTCTCCCAGGACTCCTACGGCCAGCAGTGGAAGTAGACGCGCAGCCCGCCCTCGTCCTGGCCAGCTGTGTTTGTTTGACTTTTCTATCCTCCAGTAGCCCTGTAGATTCTGTCCGTGGCCTCGGCGGGACGCTTGTCTTAAACAGACACAACACTTTTATTCCCACATCCTCCTTGTTTTAAACTCCACCATGAGCGTTTTAAAGAAGACACTGATACTTCCGAGCAAGCGTGTGCGTGACATGAGGGACGTTCAATCATGAAATGGCCTTCCAGAAAGATGTCGTCCTTCCTCCGTTCTCATCGTCTCTCTCTCTCTCAGTGCTAGTGGCATAGGGACTCGCTTGTAAATAATGGCTGTCGACTAGAGCTTTCTTTCAGCGTTTCCTTTCACTTTTTGTCGTTTTTTTGCAGAAGTGGAGAAAAGAATCCACGAGAAGGGGGGGAAGAGTTTTGTAGCAGGAGTGCTGTTTAGGTGTCTGTTTAGCATTTCTAGAAGTAGTCGAAGTGTGTTTTTTAAAAACTGATATACTGATGTTATAACTCAAGATGTTTTTTTCCATTTGGGATTTGCTGGTGAGGGTTTGGTCTGGCTTACCTTAGTAGCTACGGTCCGCTGGTCTGATGTTTGTATTTATAACTTTAATTTTTTTGTTTGTTCAGTTAAAATAAAACTCGATAGAGCAACTTCCACTGGTTTCTGTGAGCTTTATGTAGTGTGTGTGTGTGAGTGTGAGAGAGTGTGTGTGTGTGTGAGAGAGAGTGTGTGTGTGTGTGTGTGTGTGTGTGTGTGTGTGAGAGTGTGTGTGTGTGTGAGAGAGAGTGTGTGTGTGTGTGTGTGTGTGTGTGAGAGAGAGAGAGTGTGTGTGTGTGTGTGTGTGAGAGAGAGAGAGAGTGTGTGTGTGTGTGAGAGAGAGAGAGAGGTCTTCCCTTTGAATTAAATGTATTTTTCTGACGCCATTGACAGATATTTAAATAATTTTGCATATTAATTTAAGGATGTTTTTACTGGCCAAAAATAAAAAATACTGAGGAAGAACGCATTTTTGCAGTGCGAGTCGAGGACTTTAATTTTGTCATGTGACGTGACTTCCGCTGACGGTTTAGTAGCAAGATGGCGGCGGGCGGCAGCGGCGGCGATGATGCGTTTCAGACCTTCTACACAGAGGTTAGACCGAGAAACATCACACACACACACAGACTCAAATATAAACCAAAGCGAGTAAAGACACGCGGCCGAGAGGCGCTGAGCTCCGCTCACACGAACACACGCGGTCGGTGTGTCAAACCCTCTGAGCCCTACATAGACAGCACTACAGTCACTACAGCGGCTGCCGGGCACTCCGCTGTAATCCGCTCGATGCAGTATTGTAATGCTTTTTCAACACTACTCGCCCTCAGCACGGCGATGAATGCGTGTTTACACTGATCAAGTGATGACGAAACGAACATTAACCGAGTTTTATTGTAGTATAAATGTAGTAACCATGGTTTTTTGGCGTATTGATTACCATTTGTATAACCACAGTTTTGCTACAAATACTATGGTTAAACTATGGTTAATGTAGCAAAACCATGGCTAATTTGTGGTTACCATAGTTTAACAATAGCCAAAAAAACATGGTTACTTTATTTGTGGTAAAACCATGGTTAATTTTCATAAAGGGTGATTCTCATGAAAATAATATCTCTAACTGTTTTCAACATTGATAATAATCAGAAATGTTTCTTGAGCAGCAAATCAGCATATTAGAATGATTTCTGAAGATCATGTGACACTGAAGACTGGAGTAATGATGCTGAAAATACAGCTGCGCATCACAGAAATACATTACAGTTTAACAGATATTCACACAGAAAACAGCTGTTTTACATTGTAATAATATTTAATCATTTTCACAGTATTGTGATAAGTATAGAAGAGCCTCTCTCAGAAGCGTGATGGTCTGCGGTTGTGTCTCGTTCCTCAGGTGAAGCAGATCGAGAAGAGAGACTCAGTTTTAACCTCCAAACAGCAGATCGACAGGTTACTGCGACCAGGAGCTTCATACTTCAATCTCAACCCGTTTGAGGTCAGCTTGTGTCAGGCATCACTGAAGCTCACACTGTTACCCACCGCCACTGGTGTTGTAGAATACACACATATATATATATATGTATACACTAGTGCTGTCAGACGATTAATCGCATCCAAAATAAAAGTTATGTTTACATAATATATGTGTGTGTACTGTGTATATTTATTATGTATATATAAATACACACACATGCATGTATATATTTCAGAAAAATGTTACATTTATATATTTAATATATTTATGAAATTAAGCATAGACCATTTATCTTGTTTCAAATGTTTATTTTGTCATCATTTGCTATATCCAGCAAAGTAAACCAAAAGATTGAAGGGTGATTCTCAAAAATCTGCATTTTCTGCAAGCTTTTTTCAAGATAAATTTAGATGTCTTTCCAAAAAAGGACACTTAGAAACTCCAAAAGGACACCAAAGAACCAAATGATATAAGGAGCCCATATAAGCACATATGAAAGAAAAAAAAATCTGAATTTTATAGTATGTGAACAGTGCAACAGCAAAGAGCTTTTTTACATTTTTGAGAAGCCAAGTTGCGATACCGAACAGCACCACATGGAGATGCCAAAAAACCCTAAACCACCCGCCTGCTGACTGCATAGATCTAATACAGTACACGGATCCATTCAGAATAACTAAACGTATATTTACTACAGTACACAGATCCATTCAGAATAACTAAACGTATATTTACTACAGTACACGGATCCATTCAGAATAACTAAACACAGCAACATAAACATGGCGAATCAAAACATTATCGTGAATGTGTGTGGAAACAACGTGAATGTACGAAAATGTCTGTGCTTGTGCATAAATACAGTGTGCGATCAGTGCGTCAATAGCACTCATACACGCATTATTATAACGGACTCACATGTGCTTACTGTACTGTACGACTCCTGTACACCACCGCAATCGTCTTTACCTTGATTGCAGTCTTCATCCATCAAAACTTCACTAGCGAAACACTGGTTATCCAGTTGAGAAAACGTAGGTGGCATCTCATCTGGCCATACAGCGGTGGGATGTGTTGACAATCCGTTCAGTCTGTACTTCACACAACGCAACATGTGAGAATTCATTCCCACGCCTGGTGTTATTTTAGTAGTATTTTAGTTATTTTAGTATCATTGAGATACTAATATAGTTTTTGTTAATATTTTATTTTAAGATTTTAATTTTAATTTTATTTATTTATTTATTTTTCTACCTTCATGTTAAATTTAGTTAAAGTTTTAATACTTTTTTGGGTGTCTTTGTCATTTTTATTAGTTTTAGTTTGAATTGTTTTACTTTATTAAGTTAAACTAAATAAAAATAAGAAATGCTGCCTTGGCAACTAGCTGAAATGAGTTTAGGTTTTTAATATTTTATTTTATTTCAGTTAGAATTTATTTTATTATTTCAAGTAATATAATTTTATTTATGGTTTTAGTTAAGTAAAATAACCTTGTCCACTAAATTAATTCCCTTGTTAGGAAGGAATTCTTAATTCGTGGCCACAATAAATATATTTTTGTCATATATCACTCGTCTTATGTTTAATAAATGTTCTGTTTAATATAAGTGAGTTTGTCATTGTACTGTTTTATTGTTGAGAGAATAATAATCAAGCCACTGTTTTCAAGCACTGGTTTTGTTTAAAGAAAGGGAAAGATGTGAAGATCTAACGATAAAGATCACAGAAACTGACCATCGCTGACAAATATCCTGCGCTGGAATCACTAATATCCATGCTGTTGTTTGACCTGCGTGTGTGTGTGTGTGCGTGTGCGTTACTGTGTCTGTGTGCGTGAAGCGTTTCAGACAGGTAGATCTTCATCTCTCTGTGAGTGTGTGTGTCTCAGAGAGTCTCAGTGTCTCATGCCCGTCTCTCTCTCTGTCCTCAGCTGTCCATCCTCGTCCATCCAGACAAGAACCAGGACGATGTGGATCGAGCCCAGCAGGCCTTCGAAGGTAAACCGCAGCGTCTCTGCAGCTCATGCTGGTGTTAGAGCGTCCTGAGTGTGTGATGCTGAGCGTGTGTGTGTGTGTGTGCACAGCGGTCGATAAGGCCTATAAGATGCTGCTGGAGCCAGAGCATAAGAAGAAGGCGCTGGATGTGATCCACGCGGGGAAGGAGTACGTTGAGCACATGGTGAGCCACTGGTGATCTCCAGACACACGTGTGTTTCTACAGCGCTCTGCACTAAACACCAGACTGACCTCTGACCTCTCACAGATGAGCCAGCAGAAGAAGCAGCTCAAGAAGGACGGGAAGCCCACAGAGGTGGAGGAAGACGACCCGGAAGTGGTACGTTCACGCCTCGACACGTTTGTGTCACGTGACACTGAGATGCTTCTGCGTGATGAATGTTTGACATGAAGGTCAGGATTTCATACAGACACTACACGCAAAAACTGTTTACATGCACTGGGCAACTCTGTGATTTTGGTCTGTTTTGCTTCCATATCATGTCTACGAAAGAGGATGAGGGCCAAACAATTAAAAAAATAAATAAAACCATCTTGAGATTGAAGTGGTTATAATGCAAGATTAAACTCGATAAATTTCAAGAAAAATGTTAAAATAAAATGTTGAGAATAAAACTCTAATAAATAAACTCATAAACTTAGAATAAACTCAATACATTTCGAGAATAAAAACATTGTGTTTTGAGAAAAAACTTAAATTTTGAGAAAAAAAAGTTCAAATAAAATGTTGTGAATAAACTCGTTAAATTTTATTTATTTAAACTTTATTTATTTATAAAATCGAGCATTTTATTTAGACTTTTTTCTCTAAATTTAGCAAGTTTTTTTCTTAAAATTTAACACTTTTTCTCATAATTTAACGAGTTTATTCTCAACATTATTTTTTGACTTTTTACTTGAAATTTATCGAGCTTAATCTCGCATTATAATGACTACTCTTCCATAGTCTTCATTTATCCGTTTGTAGTTTGTGTTCATCACAGACGCTGAGAGTCAAACAACGCCATCATTGATGATTCCTAAACCAATTTTTTATTTTTATTTGGCCAATCATTTAATGTGTTTAAACCCCGCCCCTAAAGCTCATGCTTGTCTGAGAGCCACGCCCATATTTCCACATCCAATCAACAACTGATACGCTGATCCAAGCCCCGCCCTCATCATTCCTTTACAATAATCTATTACATGTGTTCATCAGATCTGATTCTACTTCAGTTTCATCGTGGCATTAACCGTCTGCTGCTGCTCACATGCAGGTCAAAACATTTAATTATTTCAATCAAATCAATGTACTCTATTTTAGTGCAGTAATGTTTTTATTTAATGTTTTGTATTTGTAGGGGATTTTATGGTACTATATTGTATTTATGGAATAGTTATGATCCATTGATTACCTGTTAACCACTTTTTGAGCTGTGGTAAATCTTGAGAGTGAAAACTGTAAAAAAAAAAAAAAAAAAAAAATTAAATGTTAAATTTGTCATGAAAAATGCATAAAAATGCTGTTTTCAAATGTTATATGAAAAATATATTTTCCAAAACATTTTTCACTGTAGATTTATAGCTTTGATTTTTTCACAATTTTACAGAAGTTTGAGTTAGATATAAAAATGAGCTTTCAGAGAGATTTTGTTTGGCCGCAGTACCAAAGGTTTCCACTAGATGGCATTCATCTCTCATTCATTTGCAATGCATCATTTTTGACCACAAATGGCACGAGTGTGATTATTTTATTCAGGACCATTTAACCTTTTTGAATCATGTCAATAATTGTGTGTGTGTGTGTGTGTGTCTGTGTGTGTGTGTGTGAGAGAGAAAGAGAGAGAGCTCACACAGCACTTGGCCAAATCTTTACCATGTTTTGTACCATTTCAATTCAGTTAAAGATTCTAAAAAACTAAAACGTAAAAATGTTGTCAAAAATGACCAAACAGCAGCAGTAGAGTAACAATATCCTGATTGACATGTGATCCTGACGTGTTTTTAGCGTGTTTGAGCTCTGATTGTGTGTTTGTGTGTCTGTAGTTCCGGCAGGCGGTTTATAAACAGACCATGAAGCTCTTTGCCGAGCTGGAGATCAAGAGGAAAGAGCGAGAAGCCAAGGACATGCATGAACGGTACACACACACACAGAGAGAGACACACGCACACACTCACTCACTCACTCACTCACTCACTCACTCACTCACTCACTCACTCACTCACTCACTCACTCACACACACACACTCACTCACACACACACACACACACACACTCACTCAC
>NW_015664308.1:129146-157351 GCF_001515625.1 Sinocyclocheilus rhinocerous | reverse complement strand
CTGATCACGTGTGTGTGTGTGTGTGTGTGTGTGTGTGAGAGATGCTCCGGTCTCATCACGTGTGTGTGTGTATATGTGTGTGTGTCCTCAGGAGACGCGTGATGGACGTGTGGACAGCTGGAGGAGCTTCCAGGCCAAAGGCAAGACTAAGAAAGAGAAGAAGAACCGCACGTTCCTCAAGCCGCCCAAAGTCAAGATGGAGCAGCGCGAGTGAGACGCTCCTGAGACGCTCCTGAGACGCTCCGCTGTACAGACGAAGATCCTGAGCCTCAGTCCTGTCCAACAGACCTTTCCTCAGACGCGCTGTTCCTTCTGCAAATAAACATTTGTTTGTAGATATCTCGTTCTAGGTTTTATATTGTACACAGTTACACCTTTGTTTTTGTCTGACTGTATGAGTTTCATGTTTGTTTGTGAGAGGAAGAGTTTTAATATTAAATGGATTAAATCTGAAGTTCTTCATCCGTGTTGTTTCGGCTTCATTGAGACACTGGTATAATTTTTATTAATATACTTTTTTTTTTTTTTTTATTACAGCAAAAATAAATATACAAATGAATAAAACATTTTAGATTTTTTTTATTTTAAGTTTTGTGTTTGAATTTTTATAGTTTTATACATAACTAAATTTGAACTAATTTAGTTAAAATTATATTGTATATGTGTATATATATATATATGTACACATACACACAGTATATATATATATACAATTTCAGTCTTCACATAAATATAAAACTATGTGTTTTTTTTAAACATTGAGAAATGTTTTAGTTATATAAAGTTATGTTTACTTTTTTGCTATAGTTTTAGTTACCTATAATAACCCCGTGCTTCTCTAAATTATATTTTTTGGGGAGATATTAAAAACTATATTTTTTAAACATAAAAAAAAAATAATGTATGGTTATGAACAGCAGGTCGCAGTGTTGTACAGTAAACACACATCTGAATCTTCAACACAGCAAGCTCGAGCTCAGTGCCAGAAGCAGCGCTGGTCCTGCAGGTGTCGCTGTGCTCGAGCACTGATGAGTGTCTGGGACTGATTACCCTCACGAGCCACACACACACCATTGTTTCTGCTGATGAAAACATTCCTTCATCATCCTCAAATGCTCTGCCCTTGCTCGGTTTTATCAGCTCGCACATCTTTATGGGGCAGAAATACATATTAAAACTGCTTTAATGCGGAGTTCAATCCACATAAAAGACCTTTATAAATAAAAGACTTTAAGGACATGATTTATATACAAATTAAGACTCGTATTTGCATGAATTCAGCAGACACGTTTATTCAAAGTGACTGAGGTCATCCCAAGCAGTTTTTCTTACAGGAGTACGTGATATTTACACAAAGACAGGAATGAAATATAAACTAGAGCAGAAGCTCAGTCAGAGACGCAGAAGGGTCTGGAAAGAACTGGGCTGTGTCTTCAGCTGAAGAACCAGCTTCATGACTGGTACGATTCAAATTAAATAAATTTTTCTCTCTCATGTTGCCTCTTGAGGAAAGTTTTTTAATAAGAGTTTTCTGATGAGAGACATTTTTCATCAAGAGACAAAAAAACAAAAAAAGAGAAAAAAATCAAATGAAAATCTAAAAAAAAAAAGATCACTGATTTTTTTTAAAAAGCAGAAAAAAATCTTCTAAAAAAGATTTTTTTAACAGAAAAATTTTGGGAAAGAAAAATAGTTTTATGGGAAAAGGTTTTTTGAAGAGAAACATTTTCTGATGAGAGAAAAATGTTTTTGGAGAGAGAAAAAAAATATGTTTTAAGAGAAAAAAAATGTAAAGAGAAAAAAATTAAGCAATAAAAGCAAAGGGTCTTTTAAGTACGGAAGAGGATTAGGGCCAAGCAATAATAAAAAAAACAATAAAACCATCTCGAGACTAAAGTCGTAAAATTTTGAGAAAAAAGTCAAAACACAATGTTGAGAATAAACTTAAATTACGAGAAAAAAGTAATTACATTTTAAGAAAAAAACTTGCTAAATTTAGAGAAAAGTCTAAATAAAATGCTGAGAATAAACTCCTTAAATTGCGAGAAAAATCTTGTTAAATTTCAAGAAAAAAGTCAAAATAAAATTGAGAATAAACTCAAATCATTACATTTCAAGAATGACAGCATTGCGTTTTGAGAAAAAAAATTGAAATATAAATGTTGAGAATAAACTCATTAAATTACGAGAAAAAAGTCGTTACATTTTAAGAAAAAAACGTGCTAAATTTAGAGAAAAAAGTCTAAATAAAATGCTCAGCATAAACATTAAATTAGAAGAAAAAAGTCATTAAATTTCAAGAAAAAGCTTGTTAAATTGAGAGAAAACACAGTCTAACTGATTGTTGTCGTACAGTGTTTCTCCAGTTTTCCGCGTCAGTGTTGTTGAGAATGTCAGGACAGATTCATCTGCCTTTAACCGAGTTTAAATCACGGTGGTTTGTATCGGAGAGCTGTGCTTTAAACTCGAACGCTTCTCACAGCGCTATCTAGTGGTGGCCTGAGATAATAACGCTCTGTGCAGCACGGATCACACACGCTTTCGGTGCGCTACAGAAATGACAGCGCATACGAGTTATCACGTTTTACTGATACATCTGGCATAAGATTTAGTGCTGCCAGCTTGTGTTGACATCGTGAAACGGCCTGATTTGTAAATTATGTTTGCATATATAATAGGCTACATTTCGCTAGACAAGCTGCGAGCCGGACTTTAGACACCCCTGCCATAGATGCTATTTAGAGTCAAAACAGTGCTATATACTATTTACACTAAGTGACAACAGCAATTCTATTTATGTTATGTAAAAGTAGCAGATCTCTGCAATAAGTGTAAATAGTCATTAGATGCTATTTGTACTTCTAAACAGTGACAGATGCTCTTTGCACCTCAGTATTGTTGTACATTGTCATTATTGCATCCTGTTAATGTATGTCAATGCAATGCAATACAATGAATGAATATGATTTTATTAATTAAAATGATTAAATAGGTGCTGCCTTATTGGGACAACAAAGCCCTCCCTATAGCCTGCCTACCACTAATTAATAGATTATAATTAAACACTCGTTAGGCAATTGATTTCCACTTCTGCACTGTGATATGTGATGAGAAAAGGAAGAAGAGCGAGCTCTGCAAAAGACGGCTTCGAACCCTCGATCACATCACAGCTGCATCTAAGTGCATTACTCCGCGACCTCCGCCACTGGACAAGCAGTTTAACTACGTCCAACCAGATGAAATAGTGGTTATGCGCAACAGACTTCCGTATTCTGTTAACCGGGTCTCGTCGCTTCCGGTTCAAGCGTTTTGCATATGCTTAGTTAAATATGAAGCAGTTTTACTCAAGATGCCTTCAAAGTAGATACCAATGATGATCATAACCAATGTCCATCACATATGCGGACTGATATCTAAAAGTTGATATTTTTATTCTTTTCACATTTAGATATAAAAATTGAATAAAACATCAACAATAAAAACAGTTAGCTAGTTTAACTGATTATCTTAAAAGTCCATAGATATCGCTATTGTTTAATACGGCTGTTAACACGTTCTCCGACAAGTGGAAGCAATGAGACCTGTTTTCCGTGTTTGGTCAGGTGATATTCGACATATACCCCATACACAAGGAACCAGACTGTTTACTCTCAACATTTTATTTCCACTTTATTCTTCAAATTTAACGAGTTTACTCTCAACATTTTATTTCCACTTTATTCTTCAAATTTAACGAGTTTACTCTCAACATTTTATTTCCACTTTATTCTTCAAATTTAACGAGTTTACTCTCAAAATGCTATTTCGACTTTTTTCTCAAAATTTAACGAGTTTTTTTTCCTCGAAATTTAAAGACTTTAATCTCGAGATGTTTTTTTTTTATTGCTTGGCCCTAATCCTCTTCTGTAGAAGGGAGAGAGAAAAAAAATTTGGAGAGTGAGTAAGTGTCACACACACGTGAAGATGACACAGTAACACACACACACACACACACACACACACTGACAGGCACGTGAAACCTGAACGGACTGTCAATCTCGGTCAGTCATACACAGACTGCATATGAACCCAAACTCAAGAAACATCTTTACTTTCCGAATCATTTCTGAAACGAGGATGTTCCTAGAGGAGCTGTCAGATTTAGGTCACTTCTGGAGACAATTTTATAACTATAACTAAACACACACACACAATCTGACGAGACAATAGTGACATTCATGTGCTGCTCAAAACCTGTGCTTACCAAACACACACACGCCAAATATTAAACATCATGGATGTATATTTACGGAGTAATCCACTAATCTGTAAAATGGAGTTAAAATGCCATACCATGACCCAATTTAACAACTGACTCATAGAGCCATTTTTAGATCCCTGCATCTCTCAGAATGAATCATATATGAATCACACAGGGCCTTAAAAATGAAGATACTTTGTTAAGAGCCAAAATCTAAAAGGGCATTAAGATGTCTTTAATACTTCTTGAGTTATAGCCATGCAAACTTCGGGAAACAAACGTGAATCAACTTGAAAAGAGCATTTTTTCCTGTTTTTGAACGGTCACCATTGGCATATAAAGCAACACAGATTGCTGAAGTCAACAGATATTACTAATAGAGCTACCAATCTCTGCGTGAAAATATCATGCTGCCATCTCTCTGAAATAATTTTTACCCTCCTGTAATTTGGCTCTGAATCTCAAATGAAAAATGTCATTTTGACCCTCCTCTGCAGTGTTTCCCAACCGGGGTGCCGTCTGTCGAGAGCAGGGGTGTTGTACCGAATATACTTTTCAAATTATCACATCGAAGTTAGAAATTCAAATATTGTGACAAAATTAATTTTGTACGGTGCCACAAGTTTGTTAAAATTTCCAAAGGGTGCCGCGACTAAAAAAAGGTTGGGAAACACTGCTCTACACAATAGTGCATAACTCAGTAAATTTACATCCATTGCATTTAATATTTTAGCTTTCAGCAATATTTAAATTTGTCTTTCTTCAGAAAAAATGCAAGAACAACATCCAAATTTTAGACGGAGAAGTTTGTGATTTAGATCCAGCAATATTTAGGTGAATTAAATATTGGTCCGTTTTGAAAGTAGTTGTAGCGAGCGTAAGCAATTCTCAAAAAGTGTTCATGTAAATATGATGAGTGGCCGCAGGTGAACTCTGAAATCAGTCTGTGTCCACGGGCCGTTTGGGGTATTTATCAGTGTGAAGAGAAGGGACTCTCACCTGAACACATTCATCTGTCAGAATGATCCGCACACAACATCACACACCGTCAGCATCACAGACGCCTGATTCCTGAAGAATATACAACCAATCCACCCCTCACCAATGACGCATGACTTACTGACGAACATGACCACAGCTGTGTGTGTGTGTGTGTGTGTGTGTGTGTTTAGAGTCATCTGAGGAAAGAATCCAGAACAACTGCAGCGTCTGACCTGCTTTCACACACAGACTGTATATAGCTGACATGAGGACACAGTGCAGCAGCACAACACTCACACACTCACTCACTCACACTCACTCACTCACTCACACACTCACACACACACTCACTCACACACTCACTCACACACTCACTCACACACTCACTCACACACTCACTCACACACTCACTCACACACTCACTCACACACTCACTCACACACTCACTCACACACTCACTCACACACTCACTCACACACTCACTCACACACTCACTCACACACTCACTCACACACTCACTCACACACTCACTCACACACTCACTCACACACTCACTCACACACTCACTCACACACTCACTCACACACTCACTCACACACTCACTCACACACTCACTCACACACTCACTCACACACTCACTCACACACTCACTCACACACTCACTCACACACTCACTCACACACTCACTCACACACTCACTCACACACTCACTCACACACTCACTCACACACTCACTCACACACTCACTCACACACTCACTCACACACTCACTCACACACTCACTCACACACTCACTCACACACTCACTCACACACTCACTCACACACTCACTCACACACTCACTCACACACTCACTCACACACTCACTCACACACTCACTCACACACTCACTCACACACTCACTCACACACTCACTCACACACTCACTCACACACTCACTCACACACTCACTCACACACTCACTCACACACTCACTCACACACTCACTCACACACTCACTCACACACTCACTCACACACTCACTCACACACTCACTCACACACTCACTCACACACTCACTCACACACTCACTCACACACTCACTCACACACTCACTCACACACTCACTCACACACTCACTCACACACTCACTCACACACTCACTCACACACTCACTCACACACTCACTCACACACTCACTCACACACTCACTCACACACTCACTCACACACTCACTCACACACTCACTCACACACTCACTCACACACTCACTCACACACTCACTCACACACTCACTCACACACTCACTCACACACTCACTCACACACTCACTCACACACTCACTCACACACTCACTCACACACTCACTCACACACTCACTCACACACTCACTCACACACTCACTCACACACTCACTCACACACTCACTCACACACTCACTCACACACTCACTCACACACTCACTCACACACTCACTCACACACTCACTCACACACTCACTCACACACTCACTCACACACTCACTCACACACTCACTCACACACTCACTCACACACTCACTCACACACTCACTCACACACTCACTCACACACTCACTCACACACTCACTCACACACTCACTCACACACTCACTCACACACTCACTCACACACTCACTCACACACTCACTCACACACTCACTCACACACTCACTCACACACTCACTCACACACTCACTCACACACTCACTCACACACTCACTCACACACTCACTCACACACTCACTCACACACTCACTCACACACTCACTCACACACTCACTCACACACTCACTCACACACTCACTCACACACTCACTCACACACTCACTCACACACTCACTCACACACTCACTCACACACTCACTCACACACTCACTCACACACTCACTCACACACTCACTCACACACTCACTCACACACTCACTCACACACTCACTCACACACTCACTCACACACTCACTCACACACTCACTCACACACTCACTCACACACTCACTCACACACTCACTCACACACTCACTCACACACTCACTCACACACTCACTCACACACTCACTCACACACTCACTCACACACTCACTCACACACTCACTCACACACTCACTCACACACTCACTCACACACTCACTCACACACTCACTCACACACTCACTCACACACTCACTCACACACTCACTCACACACTCACTCACACACTCACTCACACACTCACTCACACACTCACTCACACACTCACTCACACACTCACTCACACACTCACTCACACACTCACTCACACACTCACTCACACACTCACTCACACACTCACTCACACACTCACTCACACACTCACTCACACACTCACTCACACACTCACTCACACACTCACTCACACACTCACTCACACACTCACTCACACACTCACTCACACACTCACTCACACACTCACTCACACACTCACTCACACACTCACTCACACACTCACTCACACACTCACTCACACACTCACTCACACACTCACTCACACACTCACTCACACACTCACTCACACACTCACTCACACACTCACTCACACACTCACTCACACACTCACTCACACACTCACTCACACACTCACTCACACACTCACTCACACACTCACTCACACACTCACTCACACACTCACTCACACACTCACTCACACACTCACTCACACACTCACTCACACACTCACTCACACACTCACTCACACACTCACTCACACACTCACTCACACACTCACTCACACACTCACTCACACACTCACTCACACACTCACTCACACACTCACTCACACACTCACTCACACACTCACTCACACACTCACTCACACACTCACTCACACACTCACTCACACACTCACTCACACACTCACTCACACACTCACTCACACACTCACTCACACACTCACTCACACACTCACTCACACACTCACTCACACACTCACTCACACACTCACTCACACACTCACTCACACACTCACTCACACACTCACTCACACACTCACTCACACACTCACTCACACACTCACTCACACACTCACTCACACACTCACTCACACACTCACTCACACACTCACTCACACACTCACTCACACACTCACTCACACACTCACTCACACACTCACTCACACACTCACTCACACACTCACTCACACACTCACTCACACACTCACTCACACACTCACTCACACACTCACTCACACACTCACTCACACACTCACTCACACACTCACTCACACACTCACTCACACACTCACTCACACACTCACTCACACACTCACTCACACACTCACTCACACACTCACTCACACACTCACTCACACACTCACTCACACACTCACTCACACACTCACTCACACACTCACTCACACACTCACTCACACACTCACTCACACACTCACTCACACACTCACTCACACACTCACTCACACACTCACTCACACACTCACTCACACACTCACTCACACACTCACTCACACACTCACTCACACACTCACTCACACACTCACTCACACACTCACTCACACACTCACTCACACACTCACTCACACACTCACTCACACACTCACTCACACACTCACTCACACACTCACTCACACACTCACTCACACACTCACTCACACACTCACTCACACACTCACTCACACACTCACTCACACACTCACTCACACACTCACTCACACACTCACTCACACACTCACTCACACACTCACTCACACACTCACTCACACACTCACTCACACACTCACTCACACACTCACTCACACACTCACTCACACACTCACTCACACACTCACTCACACACTCACTCACACACTCACTCACACACTCACTCACACACTCACTCACACACTCACTCACACACTCACTCACACACTCACTCACACACTCACTCACACACTCACTCACACACTCACTCACACACTCACTCACACACTCACTCACACACTCACTCACACACTCACTCACACACTCACTCACACACTCACTCACACACTCACTCACACACTCACTCACACACTCACTCACACACTCACTCACACACTCACTCACACACTCACTCACACACTCACTCACACACTCACTCACACACTCACTCACACACTCACTCACACACTCACTCACACACTCACTCACACACTCACTCACACACTCACTCACACACTCACTCACACACTCACTCACACACTCACTCACACACTCACTCACACACTCACTCACACACTCACTCACACACTCACTCACACACTCACTCACACACTCACTCACACACTCACTCACACACTCACTCACACACTCACTCACACACTCACTCACACACTCACTCACTCACACTCACTCACTCACTCACACTCTCACACACACTCTCACACTCACACTCTCACACACACACTCTCACACACACACTCACTCACTCACACACAGGTTTTGTGTTTCTTAATGGAACTGATTAATCATATGCAATATTTTGACAATATTAAGTTTTTAAAAAATGATGTATAATTTTATGAAATGGCATTATTTGTGGATAATTTGGGCAATATTCTGTGTTTGAGTGGAAACAAGTGTGCTAATTAAAAGAAAACAAAGAAAGAAAAGAAAGTTGATGATGAGATTAAATGCAATATTAGTTTTTTTCAGCTGCTTACACACAAAATCCTCACTTGTCACAGTTTCTGAAAGCTGACACTCAAACAGCAGAATCTGCAAAACCATACACTAATTCTCAGCCTTGACTCAGTTTTCAATTTCAAAAAACACTTTCTGCAAAACACGACACACAATTCTCTATGAAACACACACAAATCTAACAGGAATTAATATTATGGCAAAGGTGTTTGCAAATGTTTGCTTTTGAGATGTGTTTGTGATATTTTGAATGCAGTGCTTCATTTTGCAAGAGATGCAAGGCGTTTTGCATTTTGTGTGCAATTCTTGGATTTGTGTGTAAAGTTTTGAAAAAAAAAAAAGAGGCAAAGTTTTGAAAATGTGTGTAAGCAGTTGAAAAAAACTAAGTAATAATACAGCATAATGAGAAATGTACAAGCAATTTTCTGTAGGCCGGTTATTTCTGACTGAGAACACCGCAAGTAAAACCCCCAAAAAGTACAAAAATGATCTCAGATTTAGGGTTAGTTGTTATACCCTGTGTGAGCAAAGTCAGCAAGTTTTAGTCCAATATGATGACATTATTATTATTTTCAGGAAAAAGAAAATCCTCTCCAGACGAACATGAAAACAAGCTCACCTTCCAGCGTTCCTCATCCTCGACCCAGCGGTTCTGTGTTTCTCTCTGAACTAAGCACAACAGGTCAAAATACCAGTTTCTCACCACAGAGAAGTTGATTTTCACATTAAACCAAACTGAGCTGAAGTACTACACTACCCACAATCCTCCAGACTCTGACCTCTCTGAAGAACAGATCATGCGTTTGTCCAACATTATGAAACACACATTACATAATCCTCTGTATTTGTGATGTAACGTGTGAAATCTCAGTTCCGTCTCAGTCGTGACCCAAAACTGCCTAAAAGCAAAAACAATCAGCAGGAAGGATTAAAGTGTTAGTTCACTCGACTTCTAAATGTGGGGAATGTTTACGCCACAGCACACAGTAATGAGAAATATCCCAAAGTCTGTGCGTGTGTTGGGTGTTTTTGGCCTCGAGGCGTCTGCGAGACATTTCCGTCGCTCAGATTCATCATGATCTGCTATTACGAGTCTGAAGAGAATCTATGGAGCAAAACGAAGGGAAACAAGCTTCATATGGCCTATCATACAGCAATGGCATCTCAAACAAACAGCATAAATCTGGCTGCATTTTATTGGATTCCAGCGGCGGTCTGTGTGTGAAGAGAGCGTGAGCGTTTCAGACAGATGCAGATACAGCAGAGAAACAGTTCATTACGAGCGAGCGTTTGTGTGTGTAGATTGCAAACAAACCAGCTTAAACATCAGCGCTGATGTGTGTGTTTACCAGCAGAAGAGAGAATCATGACTCCATCTGTGAGCGTAATCAACAGTGTGTTCTGTCAATAAAGAGTCCCGTCTGTATAGAAGAATCATATTATGGGCTGTCGCCGGTCATGTGTCCAGAGAAGCTTCCTGGCATCTCCTTCCACAGACGGTTAGGAAATGTCCACTAAAAAACAGCCAAAACTTGTTCCCATTATAAAATGTAACAAAATATGCCATTAAAATGTACAGATCTGCAGCATATCTGCAGTACAGGTACGTTTGCAGGTACAGATGCGCAGCGACTCCAGCGCACACACACGTTTCCTCAGTGCGTTTGAAACATACACACAACATTACAACAACATTCCCACAATGCTCCAGTCTGACGCCTTTGTGCCACGCAGAACGAGAGCAGAAGTGACATCAGTGGTTCCTAAAGCGCTTCGATGAGCGCCGCTTCTCACCTGAGGAGGGAAAATCACAAACAGCTCAGGAGACAAATCCACTGAATATATGAACATTTAATATCAGCTGTCACACACATTTCATCGAAAAGTGAATTCATGCTTTAAAATTCATTCAAATATTACATGATATTCAGATATCATAATTCAATCTCCCACTGAAGATTGACCTCCGGTCATTGTTTTCCATTAATATTATTGTTTTATTCAGAAGAATGATACAGATTCAATGCAAGTTAAGCCCCATCTGCCTCATTTGGGAAATAATGTTGACTACCATAATTTAAACACCGTTTCCAAAATATAGCCTAATAAGATTGAAGCATTATATAAAATCACTTGCTCTCCTAGTGTGTGTAAAGTTACACTGTGATCTTTGAGTCTGTCCTGACCATGTACAGTAACAGGTAAAACTCTAGCATGATACTTGGCAGTAACTCTTGTGTACTCATTACATGTCGTACCAAACCTGTACGACTTTCTTCGGTGGAACGAAAAAGAACATTGGGAACCAAACAACATTGACTTTCACTATGGACCAAAAACTGAGACATTTCTCAAACTATCCACTACTAGTCTGCGCAGTAGGGATGCAATGGTTCAAGTTACTCACAGTTCACGGTTTTAGAGTCACGGTTTCGGTACGGTTCGGTATGTGCTATTTTTAGGGGAAAAAGGACCATATTTTCAAATAAAAATAGAGAAAATAAGAACAAATAATCTAATTACAATCAACAGCACAAATAGATATAATAGAGCAAAGATACAAATAAAATAAACACTGATTTTCAGTTTTTTTAGGTAGGTCTAACATTTTTTAGGTACAGAAATTGAATAAAGTTATCAAATGTAAAATAACATTGCATGTTGTATGTATAAATTAAAGATGAATCCTAATGAAGCTTAAAACAAGAGCAGTGAGTGATTTCCTTGTTTTTGCGGTTTGATTAACATTAAAAAAGTGCTGTCACTTTAAGACAATGCACGGATACAGTACGTTCAACCGACTATATCTGCACCAATTACAAACTTACTAGAAAAACCAACCTTATTAGAAAAACCAACACTTGAACATACATTAGTGTGATAAAAACTACCTAAAATGATGAAAACCATCTTTGGGAAAATTTGAAGTGTAATTTGATTTTTTTAGTTCAGCTTAATTCCTATTCGTTTATGGAGAGCGGGGGATTTATGGCCTATACTGCAGCCAGCCACCAGATGGCGATTTAAATGTTTTGGCTTCACTTTTCATGACAGGCACGGCACTGTTTTTAACATGACTGAGGTTTCAGAGTTTTTGCCACAACAGCATGTGCAACACCGTTCTGTTCATCCTTAAACGTACCTTCCATCTTCTAATCTGTGTCTGAGAACAGCTCACATGTGTTCCCTTCACAGTCCTCTCTGCCCTCACCAATCCGCTCCCCGTTGCTCCCCGTGTTGCCAAACCAGTTTTCGATCTCTGGGCTGCTGGGTTTGGTGTTCTCTTCTCTCAGCGGTCGTTTTGTTGCGACGTTCCGCTCTCCAAACATCTCCTTCCGGTCTAGGACGCGGCCCTGCTGAGGTAGCCGACTATCTCTGAACCAGCGGACAAGTTCTGTGCGAGCCAACCGCGCCTGCATCTCCAGATGCCTGAACTCTATGGGCGAAGGCCATCGGTTCTGGACAAAGACATTTTTGAGAAGGTTCGCAGACTTGCTGACTTGAGGCACGGGGCTGAAGGAAAGGTTGCCAGAACGTCTCGGAGCTCCATTGAGGAGAGTCTGCTGGGACTCCCGTTTAGAGCCCATGGAGTTTAGCAGGGCTTGTTCCAAATCATCTCGAAGTGCTCTGCGCTCCAAGAACCAGCTTTCGATTTCCTCTCTGGCCATTCTAGTGGTGATCACGAGCTGTTCGACCTCATTATAGGACGGGAAACTGTTCCTCTGAAAACTCTCCTCTAGAAGCTTCATTTGTCCAGGACTCTTGTCCTTCACTCTCTCTAGCAGAGGAAACTGAGTGGGAACTGAACGCTCCCTCAGAGCAAATTCAACACGTGAGTTCAGGGAATCATTCTGGGAATTTGTAGTTTGATCGAAATACCAATGCTTAGCATCCCCATGGAGCATTTCTTTGCCATTCGGACTACTGAAGCCTGTGAATGCTGGAGCAGCTGATGGCTCTATAGATTTACACTGAAGGACTGGTGTCGGGGACGAGGACAGAGGCACGGCCGATGGAGTCTGCATGATCATTGGCTTACTCTCTTGTGGGGTCGCCACAGCTGGTGCCAAGGTCATGGTTATACCATTACCAAACTTGTTTTTAGCAACAAACGAAGAGGGTGAAGTATGATTTCTCATTTGCTGATCAATTACAGATCTTTTGAGATTGGTGGACACTATGGGTGACAAAGGGAGTCTTTCTTTGGGCAGCTCTGAAGGAAATGCCACAGGTATCTTCTCTTTAGATTGAGCCATTGGGGGGTTCCCTTTAGGTGGGACAAAATGTGCAGCAACAGGTCTCTTCATGTCTGAGGCCACCAAAGAATCAGGGCTAGATGTTCTAGTCTCTGAAAGCCCAGAAGAAGAAGCGATAGCGAGTCTTTCTGAAGGTGGAGCTGGTGGAGGGGGCATGCGCAGACTCTCTTTGGGGTCTCCGGTTGGGCGTTTGACTTCTGAAGCCAAGAGTGGAGTTCCTAGAGTGCGCTTAAGCGTCTGTGCCTGACAGACTGCTGTAGCAATGCCAGGCGTACAAGTAGTAGGCGATCTATCAGTTGTGATGTTTGATGCAAGGCTGGTCTGCCCAAATCCATGACAAGTAGCTTGACAAGGGTTGAGTGGTCCTCCAAATGGTGCAGGCCAGATTTTACAGATCTGGTGTGCAGGTGCTATGCTGCCATTGAACATCTTCTTACGGGCTTCTTCCACTTCTTCAGGGGACCAGGTGATGCCCTGCTTCAGTCGCTGAGTGGTGAACCATACCTTGATCTGGTCCTCAGGGTGCCTGGAAGCAGCAGTGAGCCAGGAGAGCTCTGCGTGGGTCGGATATGGGAATCGGCTAAATGATGTGATCAGGCTGACATTGCTGTCCAATATGGGGTTGTACTTGTTGGTGTGAATAGGAACTGCGATTGTTGGAGAGGTGCTGAGATTGGGAGGTCGCTGTAGCAGAGGTGTTACGTGACTCGTAGGCTCTGGAATAATGATTGTACCATTTACCCTCACAGCTCTGATCTCATCCTTCAGCACTGGACTGTCCAGCTCCTTCTCCACATCCAGTCCTTTCTCCAAAATGCTGCTGTTTTCCATTGGTGTCTTTCCAGTTTCTTCATCTTCTGGATTGCTGGAGTCTCCAAACAGTCCGGAGTCGTATATGATGTCTGGAAGGGATCCTTCATTCTCACTCTCAATGGTTTGCTCCAAGATACTTTGGCTATCCAGATTGATATGCCTGACCTTAAAATGGCTCTCACCTGGGTGTTGAACTTTATTATGACATGAGAGGGAGTCAGACTTGTTGGTACTGAAATCGCAGATGGTACAAAGGTAGAGTGTACTGACTGGACCTTCAGACTCATGATCTCTAAAGTTCTGCTCCGATGCAGAACCCCCCTCGGACTGCTCCTCTTCCATATCATTCAGTGATGTGCAGTTTTCGTCTGCTGTGAGCGGCACAGGTGAATATCTGCCCAACACGGTCTTTGCTGAAACATCCGTTTCCACTGAGTCTTCTGCAGTGAAACTGGTTGCACGGAGCACACAGGGGTTGGACGACTTCCTTCGGCTTGACATGATGAGTATGGTGACTGTGGCAGGGATGGTCTGGTGAGGGAGTTTAATGGGGAACGGGGGGATAGGAGTGAAGACCCAGCATTTGGGCAGATGGCATAAGATGCTCCCTCAGACAGGGAGCTTCAGCGGCGAAACAGGGTGTCATGGAGGCTCGTCACACAGAGCTCACCTGCACAGATACAGAAAGACTTTATTAGACTTTAACAGACTGAGATCAGTGACACCAGTCAGATCCTGTAATTGGTAGAGCACGGCACAAGCAATCCCAGTGCTGTGGGTCTGATTCCCATGGAACACACATTCGGAGTAAATCTTTACCCTGAATGCACTGTAACTGGCTTTAGATGAAAGTTTCTGCCAATTGCGTAATGCACCATTTTTTTTAATGTTTTGAAATAAGAGTACTCTTGACAATGTAAATATACTGTAACTTTTCATGACAGAAAGTTCCCCTCGATTAATTATAACTGATTATACGGGATGGGCATCCCGTGGTAACTAGGAATTACACAAGCTTCAGCCTGGATCCAGCCCTTACGAAGATCTGAGATGACCGAACACCTGAGAAGAGATGACATAGTCACCACTGACAAGCTACTACTAAATATAATGTAGAAACTTACACTTTTTGTAAAGCTGCTTTGCAACAATTTGAATTGTGAAAAGCGCTATTCAAATAAACGTGAACTGAATTGAATTATATGCATTATAAGTGGACTTCAGGGAATAAAATAGTCCTTAAAGAGTTCTTGAAGTCTCTGATTTTAAAGTCTGTCTAAAGATTTTCTAAATATAGAATTTCCAGAGCAAAATTCTTAACATTGGATAAAGTCAGGTTCAAAATTCTTGTTTGATTTTGTTGACAGAGTTAAAGGTTTTTCCAGTGGGGATTTTGGATTTCTCTTTTTATCACGCCCACAAATCAGAAAATACCGCCAACAGACAGAAAACAAACACATTTTCACAATGTTTTTAGAAGTAAAATGTCGTATAAATCAGTGTGAATGATATATGAACAAACCTTCAGAATATAGAGAGGAATAAAACTAAGTTTTGGTGTGTGTAAGTGGAGAAACAAACTCACAACCTTTAAAGATATGCATTTTCACCATGTTTTTTGGGGAATAAAAGGTTGTATAAATCAGTGTGAATGATATTTGAACAAACCCCTCAGTAAAAACCTTTAGAATATAGATGGGAATAAAACTGAAAGTTTTGTTGTATGTAAGTGCTGCTGAAACTCAAAAATTATGCATATGAAAACACTGTCTAAGCAGCAGTATCTGCAACTGCAGTGTGGTTCAGACTACAATTAAACAAACACCTCTGATGAACAAAAAGACTCACTTTTCAACAGAGAGACTGAGGCGAGACTATGCCTTTGCACAGAAGGTTCATGAGTTCAGGCATTCCAGAAGCAAAGCCAACAGCTCAACTAAGACAGAAGACTTACCAACAGCTTTAGCTAGAATCACAGACCGAGAGCAGAGAGAGAAAAGAAAGTTTCTAGTTGGCAGAAAAATGTGAAACAGGTTTGTATTAATTTGTAACTAATCCCAAACGTTTGGATGTGGCGCTCAAGGCCGCAGGTCAACGAGACGATTCTGGCACACGGAGGAGATTCGACTGTGAGAATCCAAACACACACGGAGCCGCAGGACAATTCACATGAATACATTCATCACAGCAGCAGAAACGCAAACAGAGGACGCATTGTACTCTCACACACACACTCTCTCACACACACACACACACACACTCTCTCTCACACACACACACACACTCTCTCACACACACACACACACACACTCTCTCTCACACACACACACACACTCTCTCACACCACACACACACACACACACAAAATCACATTATATGCTATTTCTCAAAAGCAGTTTCATGTGCCCATCATGTCTGTCTTAAGATAGTGTTAATCATATTAGTTTCCTGCATCCTTTTTCATTCAGTATGGTAAGAACATTCAAAACAAGTATTTGTTTATAGTCAAATTAATGTCCGAAAAATAATCTTACATAACACTGAAGAGAGATGCAAAAGTTTGTTTACAGAAGCAATTGTTCTCTCAATGTAGGTTTCCAAATCCAAATCTTCTTCAACTTTGCTACTAATAAAAAACATTTCCATGCCTTGTCTGCTTCCAAACAGAGATGCAGAATCCCTTTAACTAACAAAAGCCAGTTCTTAAAGGGGTCATATGATGTTGCTAAAAAGAACATTATTTTGTGTATTTGGTGTAATGAAATGTGTTTATGCGGTTTAAGGTTTAAAAAACACATTATTTTCCACATACTGTACATTATTGTTTCTCCTCTATGCCCCGCCTTTCTGAAACGCGTCGATTTTTACAAAGCTCATCGTCTGAAAAGTGAGGTGTGCTGTGATTGGCCAGCTATCCAGTGCGTTGTGATTGGCCGAATACCTCAAGCGTGTGACGGAAATGTTACGCCCCTAACATACCGTGATGATGTAACACTCCAAAGAGAAAGGAACAATTGAAATCGCATCATATGACCCCTTTAATGACTTCATCCTAAAGGAAGTGACATCATTTCGGAAGGTAACAGCGGCACAAGCCTCTATAAGTATATTATCATTGGATCTAATGAGTTCTGGGATGTTTGTGGTGTAATTTGGTTTGTGCCCAAATATTAAACCCTGTTTGATCAAATGACACAAACCGGTTCGATAAGATCAACATTTCAAAAGATATGAATATAAAACATATGAAAATCAGTGAATGTAAGCAAGCTGTCAGTCCCTCAGAGTAATGACCGACTTTGGCTCTTTATTTCCATCAGGGTCACTGTGTAAATAATCAAATGTCTGATCTTGATCAGAGCAGATTCTGAGCAGAAACACGTCCCTACACTACAACACAAGCAGATTTATAGACTACAGGTGAATAGAGTAAAAATTAACTTCATTGAAGAAACTTTTTTGTATGATATGTTTTCTGAAATGTTATGTTTAAATATGCAAATTCAACATTATGTAATGAAATATGCACTCATTTCCAGAACAGAAATCTGAGCATTGGTTCATAATTCTTGTTTGATTTTGTTGTCATATTAGAGTTAAAGGTTTTTTCAGAGGATATTCTGGATTTCTCTTTTTATCACTCCATAAATCAGAAAATACTGTCAGAAAAAAAAACACATTTCACCATGTTTTTAGTAGTAAACTGTTGTATAAATCAGTGTGAATTAAATATGAAGAAACCTTCAGAATATAGAGAGGAATAAAACTGTACGTTTTGGTGTATGCGCTGCTGAAGTGGAGTAACAAACTTTTAAACATATGGATTGGCATTGAAATCTACAGACGCAAATAGATAAAGTTTAATAAAATAAAGACTTAAATTTGTATTTTGGATGTTATCTTTCAAAACTTTATGTAAAGCCAAAAAGCCCAAAATTGAAAAATGCATGAAAAACTGTTTTTGCCTGTAGTGTCCTGTTAGTTACTGACAGGTTTTGCAGAACTGGATCCGTCAGCGTCAGGGTCACTTTAACGAACCGGACTGAAGTCCGTGGTGAGGAATGCTAATACGGCACATCGCTGCTGCTGGAGGAAAGAAATTGGTTTTCTCTCTCCTGATTAGAAATGTAAAAATATTAAGGCGAGCTTCATTTCCATGCTGTTGTTATAGCAACAGCAAGAGTGTGACAGGCCAGCGACGCTGTATGTTCGTTAATTACAGCAGCCTGACAGCGAGCAGCACCGTGGGGACGTGTGTGTGTGTGTGTGTGTATGAGAGTGTGTGTGTGTCTGTGTGTGTGTGTCTGTCTGTGTGTGATTGGACAGGCGACACACACTCGTGTGTATGTGAGTAATGACCCGCTCACATCACCAGCGCTGGACTGTCATTATAAAACTTGCATGAGACTCTGTCAGCGTCTGCGACGATCACACACACACCACTGTCGTCTAATAAGTGAGTGAAGGACTCGAGGACAGGTTTGGGATCAGCGCTGGAGCTGAACTCAATCACAATCACACTCGTATCCATCCGGGTCCCAGAATCAGACCCATGATATTAGAATAACCCTCCCTCACAGCATTCAGCCGAACAATCTCAGGAGAACCAAACACACGCGGTTTAGACTTGCACAGGTCTGATCCACACAAAACACACACGCACGGTTACCATGGAAACCACTAGCAAAGCCACACGTGACACCGGACGCCCGTGTACAAACACACACACACACACTCACTCACTTCACTCACACACACACACACACACACTCACTCACACTCACACTCATTTAAATAATTACATTTTTACTCCTGTATATAGTGCATTTATTTAATTTTAGGGTTGGGAACCGAAACCCGGTACCAATATGGCACCGGTACCTATGTAACCGGTATGTACCAGAACCGAATCAGAACGCAGATTTCGGTGCCATGCCTGAGCGATCGATTGAAATATTTGTCCTCAGGTTCTCCGAAACATCATCACCGGCACCGCACGTGAAAAATAATTTCCCGGCTGAGAAAATGCACGTGAACTCCGGAAAGCTCTAATAATACAAATCCAACACATCTTTGTAGTAACGCGAGTGTCATGTTGTTTTCACATTCAGACTTAAAAGCACAGCTCGGGAAATGAGAGCATCGAGGAGCGCGTGAATGCAGTAATTACACTTGCTCTGATGGCAGCAGGTAGCCTTCCGTTAACTAAGCTAAACATGCTTAAACTAAAATGCCTAAAGCTAAACTTCCCTTGTATTCACATTTCTAAAGCTGTTGTCCAACAAAAGAGAAAATTATAACCTTTTTACTCCACAACACCAGACATATGCTACATTAAAAATACATCGATTAGCAATGGATTATAAATTAGGGTGACCATACGTCTTCTTTTCCAAATATTGCATAAATTACATTTGACTGAAATGCTTGTATTGAAACATCTTGTGTTGAGAAATCTAATTTGCCTTGATCTTTTAGCATATAAGAGGTCTTTGTACCATTAAAACATCCTGCACGTTTCATAGTTTAAAACGTCCTCCTCATTATAAACAAAGCATTTATTTAATCAAGCTCAGAAAACTGTTCGTTTGGATCGGAGGCGCAAGATGATGTCACCTGGGCACAGACATTTGCATAAACACACCTCCAGAGCTAGACACTGACCAATAGTCTTCTTCTCAAAATAGGCCCCTCCCACTGGCGTTCAGTCGCTAACGGTAACACTTGATCATGCTGAATGCGTCAAAAACAAATAGAAATCACAGTCACTGCGCTGTCTCGTCTACACTGGATACAGTTACAGATATGAGTCTGTCGTCAGGACAAATGCAGTGAAAGAATGTTCGCTTTGACGCGTTTGGTTTAAACAGCTCGTTCACATCTTTGTACAGATATCAGAAGGTTTCCAGTGTAAGGAACAAGTGATAGTTTATTTTAATAGCGTCTCGGATCGTGTCGGAGGATTTTGTTTTGTAATCGAGGCACAGTGTCATGGAGAGTCACAAAGAAACATCTGTTGAAAGATGAAGCGGTGCTAGATCTGACTGCAGCTGCATCACAAACCGTAAGATCATGATTTCGTCTGGAAATGACCATTTTGTTTTGATCATGTTGTAAAAACACTCGCATGCAATAGTGAGGGGCGTTGATACTGTTTCCTATGCAGTGACGTTAGCCAATCACAACAGTGGCTGATTACTGACAAGCCTTAAAGGACACGCCCCTTAAAACAGATCGTTTTAGACAGAGGGTCAGAATCAGGGTTGAAAAAGATAATTTTTCAACATATTTGTTTTTTGTGCAAAAAAAAAAAAAAAAACTTTATTAACATTATAAGTAAACCTCAAGGAACATATTAAAATAATAATAATAAAAAAATCGATGTCACGACCCCTTTAAGAGTTGAACCTATCAGATAATGAGTTGGGTTTTGTTGCTTCTCTTGATTTCGGGTCTGTTTTTCATCTGCAGAGATGAGAATCAATGACAGAGTGTCCTGAAAGCTGCTGTTTGAGTCACTGACAGTGAGTCTGCAGCTCTGTTCTCTCCTGCTCTTCTAATTTGGGAACTTTGTATTCCGTGGCTTCTCATGTTTCTGTCTCCTGAGGATGAAGCGCTTTGTTGCGTCACTCAGTTGCTTTGAATAAAAGCGTCTGCTCAATGAACAAATGTACACGTAAAGCATGGTTGTAAATCATCGTATCGCTGTGCGTTTAACAGATACATGAGAGTTTTAACGAAGGGTAATGTAATGGTGCGTTAGATTTATAAAGCGTGAGAGGCTTTTCAGTGAATCACTTCCATCTTTTGAAAGGAAGGATTTATCCTGTTCTTGCAAAACTAGCAATGATAAATCATCTTTCAGTCAGATTTCTGAATAAACCAGTATTTTTCTGAGAGTGGGATGTTTAATTGAAATTCCTCCGTCCTGCATCAGCACAATCTCAGCCAGTCATTTGTCTTTCTCTACAGAGCCTCACACACACACACACAGACACACACACACACACACAGAGACACAACATACACACACACACACACATACACATACACACCCACTGAGTTTCTGTCTCGCTGCGAGAAACAAGTGTAAAGGTGACGGTCACCAGTCACAGCCAATAGGAGCGCAGCACCGAGCCCCGCCCCCACCTGCTCATCCAATCAGATTGATTCCAGCTCAGGAATTCTGTCCACAGCCAAACTCAATATTGACTCGCCTTCAAACGCCTCCTCGAAGAATAAAGAGATACGGAGAGACGAAAGCACACGCTTATCTTCTACTGTTCTATACTTCTCATGTTTTTATAGAAATCATTTGATTTATATGCATCTCCAGTAAGCACAATAACAATAATGAAACTATAAATACACATGGGTGAATTGTATTTCATCTTAAAATCAAATAATAAAGTATTTTGCATAAAGAAGCTTTTCTTTCTGCAATGTTTTGTGAAATTTTCCCTACTTATCACGACTATAATGTTTCTCTTTCTCATTCGTTTTTCATCAGTGTAATACAATTTTAAATCATCACTTTGAATTACCTTTGTGTCTAAAATGTGCTATATCAATAAACTTGCTTGCTATTTACCTGTAACGAATCTGAAGTCCCACACGTCTGCAGAAAATAGCTTATTTCTGCCTCACAAACACACAAACTAATTATATTTTTTGTAATTTCTTGACTTTCATGTGGCACTGGTCTGATTTTTATTCTGAAAACACTGTGTAATGACAATCACATGAGAACATGAATACAGAAGTCAGATACAGTAAATTCAGAATACATATTTAATTCGCAGTCTTTGGGCGTCATGAAAATAGAAAAATATCTTATTGCTCCTAAAATGGGCTTCATTGTCTTTATGCAAATTATAATGATTATTTCGAGGTGTTTTGTCTTCAGATTCATGCTGGTTCATGATTCTGGTTCAGCACTGCAGCTGTGAGTGCATTATCGTTTCCCAGCAAACCCCGCCCATTAGCCTGGCATCATCCAATCAAAATAAAGCAGTAAGAGCAGGCCTACCGGGGGTTTGTGAACTTCCCAGACGGGACGAACCTCACCGACGGAGAGCGTCTCAGCATCGTCTCAGCAGATTCCTGCGGAGACAGAGACGAGAGGAACAAGTCTCACACATCTCACACAAGTGCGGGAGGTTATATCTCAAGCATGTTTGTTTGTAGCATGAGGATACTCAAAATTGATTGGATGAATTCACGTTTTAAACAGTTTATTGTACAGGTAGCTAATCTCCGCTCTACACTATTGTGCTGCTACACTGCACGCACGCACACAACACACAAGCTCGCACATAACGTACAGATCGCGCACACATAGAAACATTCAGGAGTGCAGAAAATTGTCAACATGCACTGTACTGATTAATCAGCTTAAAAATGTAAAAGTTACAGCATATTCTTCATATTCATTCATATTCGCTGCACAGACAAGTGAGTTAAGCAGTAATTTAATATTAAACTATTCTTCTAGTATTATGTAATTATTTTCAATAAATAGAACAGAAATTTGTGATAGGCTATTTCAAAACACTGAAATACTTTAGCCGCTTTTGGCTGCTGTGATATGTTTGGATGTTTTCAGTTAGTTTTCAGTGAAAAATAATAATATTGATCTCTTAGTTTTAGAAAATACCCTGTTTTTGAGAATATATTGAATTTCCTTTTTTTTTCTGACATAGTGGACCTGGTAATTTTGGTCGGTAAATATACCACATTTATACATGCAAATGGTAGAAACCCTCCTTTACTATATTTCATGATTTTGTGAGAATATTTCAAAGTTTGGTTACAAATACTTCAAAGAAAACTAAGTAGAAAGATGGGAAACATATGTTTCAAAATAGTTACTATTTTAGTGCTGTCCTGATTTATATCTTTGTTAGTCCATTAAATGTCAAATCTTGCTTTTTTTGTCATTGTGGTGTGCCACCTATAATAATAAGAACTGTTTTTGAGCAGCAATCAGCATGATTTCTGACGGATGGTGTGACACTGAAAGCTGGAGTAATGGAGCTTAAGCATGAGAGAAAAACACATTTTAAAATATACAAAAAGAAAGCGGTTCTTTCAAATTGTAGATTTACTGTTCTCTGTTTTTTTTTTAATTAAATAAATGCAACCTTACTGAGCAGAAGAGATTTGTTTCAAAAACCATTAAAAAAAATCTTACTGTCTTTTTTTTTTTTTGATGGTGGTGTATATTATAGGCTATATTTTATTTGTAACATATAACCTAGGCCTATTTTAAACGCATGTATTATAACCCAAATATAACCGCCCACAATATTACATAAATAAATAAAAAAGCCTATACGTCGTTGAATCCCACTTAACATTCATGACATATTTGATTTGACTGGACTCGAAATATCCTTATCTTAGTTCCCAAGGAGCAAAACGGGCACGCGAATATAAATTAGGCTATATTTTCAAGAGTTGAATCTTGTAATGTGGCATTCAAACCAACCGCTGCCAATCAGCAAACAAAAAGCATTCATATTAATTCTTCTAAACAAGAAAAAGCATAGTGTGCTTTATCGTGTCTGAATGTTGCTATCAGTGGTTCAGTATCTGAGCGCGAGCGCTACATTAGCGGAGATAGAAAGTGCGCTTCGATGCATCCAGCGTAGAGACTGCGTTAGGACGAGGCAGACCATTTTCTTTTGCTAGTCTCAGCTCATGCATCTTTGTGTGACTCGCCTGAACCAAACGCCCCGTTCAGAAACACTAATATAGAGTAGCCTATATTTGAAGAGTTCAGATGCAAAAGCCTCTAAGTGCCATTTGAAATCTTCTTTTATAATTAGCATTGTTATCAGGCTCCTCCTGTGTGTATAGGTTCAGTAATTTCACTTTAATGGCAATGCATAGGTTCTTTTATTTGCCATTAACGTGAAATAACAGAACAAAAACATCTGCATCTGAACTTTTTTTATTACTTCAAGATGCCATTTTCACAACGTTTCTAATGTTTTTAGTTGCATTTTTTAATTTTAGGTGTGGTTTCTGAAAGGTATTTAAAACGTTGTACTGCAACCAAAATACGAGGCTGTGAGAAGTTTGAAAACGTTCTGTGTTTGACGAGCTGAACATCATCCTACAGAGATTAGACAAACTTACACTAATATAGACACACTCGATATGAATCATAAACTCATGTGATGATGATGATGATGATGATGCGGTCATTCATTCACGCAGTCGGTTGTTTTCTGAACACAACTTCATCACGAACGCTCATTCCTGTCGAAACACAGACTAAATAAACACACTCGGAGCGATCAAACCGAGCGAGACACCGGAGCGGGATCACCGGGAGCCATCCGTCCCCCGCCGCCGGTGCCGTTCGCGTCCAGGCCCGGCAGGGAACGCACGGAGAGCGCGGCTAACCGGCTAACGGCTCCGCTTCCACCACAAACTTTCCTCGGTCAGTCGCACTAATAGCGGGTTAAAACGCCAAACCTCACCTTCTGGAAGCGCGTCGAGCCTCCGGGAGAGAGAGCGGCGTTCGGATCAACACCGGAGCGGAGACGAGCACGGGAGATCTACGGTAACCGACACATGATCCGGTACGTCAGAGACGCGCCAGCGCTTTCATTCAGAGTTTATACGTCAATGAACGCGAGCTATAAATACTCCAGCAGCACAAACACCAGTCACTCACTGTGTATTATCTCTGTCCAGACACAACAACAGCCTCATTCCACTCGCATCTATGAAGATATGCGACTATGGAGCACTAAACCGGTCAAAAGGGTCCATTTTTGGAAATTGAGATTTATACATTATCTGAAAGCTGAATAAATAATCTTTCCATTGACGTATGGTTTGTTAGGATAGCACAATATTTGGCTGAGATACAACTATTTGAAAATCTGGAATCTGAGGGTGCAAAAAAATCGAAATATTGAGAAAATCATCTTTAAAGTTGTTCAAATGAAGTTCTTAGCAATGCATATTACTAATCAAAAATTAAGTTTTGATATATTTACGGTAGGACATGTACAAAATATCTTCATGGAACACGATCTTTACTTAATATCCTAATGATTTTTGGCATAAAAGAGAAATGTATAATTTTGACCCATACAATGTATTGTTGGCTATTGCTACAAATATACCCCAGCGACTTAACACTGCTTTTGTGCTGCAGGCTCACATATCAGCTAAACTGGTGAAATAGAACTCTAAACCTGTAAACCTTTCTCCATCATCATACATAAAGAAATGACAGATTATCTGTATGTAATCGTGTGTTATAAATAGGATTGAGGAGGAAAGGTCTAAATATTGAGAAAATCATCTTTAAAGTTGTCCAAATGAAGTTCTTAGCGATGCATATTACTAATCAAACATTAAGTTTTGATATATTTACGGTAGGACATGTACAAAATATCTTCATGGAACATGATCTTTACTTAATATCCTAATGATTTTTGGCATAAAAGAGAAATGTATAATTTTGACCCGTACAATGTATTGTTGGCTATTGCTACAAATATACCCCAGAGACTTAACACTGCTTTTGTGCTGCAGGGACACGAATCAGCTAAACCGGTGAAATAGAACTCTAAACCTGTAAACCTTTCTCCATCATCATACATAAAGAAATATGACAGATTATCTGTATGTAATCGTGTGTTGTAAACAGGATAGAGGAGGAAAGGGAACATGATGACGCAGGCCAGACTCAAACCTGCATCCTCCACATGAGATGCTCAATGTCTTCACACACTTACAGTCCTTTCACATAAGAAAACATAGCTTTGAGATCTTTATCTGAATTCATTTCGGACATGATCACACAGTAATGATGGAGAAGAATGACATTTATTCAGACTCACACATTCAGTTCTTCTTGTGAATAAACGTCATCATGCTCATATTTCACCCCAAAATCATGTTTTTGATTTCTCGACAGTAGTTTCTTGAAAAATATGCACAATTCCCCCCATAAATGATCACTACTGTCAAATGCTACTGTGATTTGTAGTTTACGATTGAAAGCAATATGTTAATTGATTACATTGAGAATTGCAAACATTTTTTTGTTTTGCAAGATTTCTTAAATGTTATGTATTTATATGCAAATGAGCGATTATCTTATTAAATATGCACTAATTTGCATACATTTACAGAACAGAAATCTGAATACTAGTTCATAATTCATGTCTGATTTTGTTTAGTTTTAGGTTTTTCAAGAGTGGATTCTGGATTTCTCTTTTCATCACTCCAGAAAATACTGTCAAAAGACAGAAAACAAACACATTTCACCATGTTTTTAGGAGTAAAATGTATAAATCAGTGTGAATGAAATATGAACAAACCTTCAGAATACAGAGAGGAATAAAACTAAAAGTTTGCTGTTAGTAAGAAAAAAACTCTTTAAAAGTTTAAATCTACAGACGCAAATAGATCAAATGCAATAAAATAAACACTTCAATGTGTATTTTGGATGCTTTCTTTCCAAAATCAATGAGTGCATGAAAGATTTATAAGAACATTTATAATGTTTTCAACAATAATACATGTTTGTTGAGCAGCCAATCAGCATATTAGAATGATTTCTGAAGATCATGTGACACTGAAGACTGGAGTAATGATGCTGAAAATACAGCTGCGCATCACAGAAATAAATTACAGTTTAACAGATATTCACAGAGAAAACTGCTAGAGAGCTGCTTGAATTGAATTAGTTGAACATCTGATGAATTGTACAGCATTAACACTGTTGTTGTCCTGTTTCTGACTGTGAAGCTGCTTTGAATCTGTATTATACAGAAACTCTGAGCTGATGAGCTGCTGCCTTCTGCTGGAGGATCTGCGCATGTGCAGCATTCATATTTATACACTGACAGATTACACTGATAAATTGAACATTGACTTCAATGCTATGAGAGACTGGATGCTTTCAGCTGATTTCTATTGAACTGCAGCTCAAACTATTTCAGATATAGTGAATTAAGCTACAAACTCCATCATAAAGCACAATGTTTCCATCTGACGTGTTTTGAGCTGCAGCTCGTCATATTAATGGAGTGTGGAACGAAAAATGAAAGCTAAATAGAAATATTAAAAAGAAAGACAAAAACTAAGAAAAAAGGCAAAAGCACAGCAAAATTACTAAAACTTTACTTTTACTTTACTTTTCACGTCATTTAGCAGACGCTTTTATCCAAAGTGACTTACAAATAAGAAAAAGTAATTTAAACTAAAAGCTAAAACTCTATAAATACTATATATATACACATTTAACAAAATAAAA
>NW_015664308.1:124776-127284 GCF_001515625.1 Sinocyclocheilus rhinocerous | reverse complement strand
TTGAACTGCATGAACTGCAGCTCAAACTATTTCAGATATAGTGAATTAAGCTACAAACTCCATCATAAAGTCCATCTGACGTCAAAATATCGAAAATTATTATTGTGTCTGCTTACTTTTTACTTTGTCATTTAGCAGACGCTTTTATCCAAAGTGACTTACAAATAAGAAAAAGTAATTTAAACTAAAAGCTAAAACTCTATAAATACTATATATATACACATTTAACAAAATAAAATAAATTAAATAAAAATGACAAATGCATACAACAACATTTAAAAACTAAACATTTAAATGAAAACAAAAAAATAAAGCTAAAAACAATTCAAAATATTAACCCCTTAAACTTAAAATAAAATGAAAAATAAAAAAAATAAAAGCATATATAAAAACTATTATAAAATATAAAGTCGCCATAAATACATAAATACTATAATACTTAAATTTCATCAAAATCTAAATATATAAATACTAAAACAGATATTATTATAAAATAATAATATAAATAAAAAAATTACATAACTGTAAACATGCAAATGTATTGTTCAATTATTAAAATATTTACATTTCAAGGGGGTGTAAGTTGTTTATTTTGAATCTTTTGGGCAACAAGGATGTTTGGTCGTGTATAGCCAGTTATAAATACTAAATACTTATACTGTAATCAGGGCCGTACGCTGGTTTTTAATACCAAGGTCCCAAAATAGAGATTGTTAGGGGGGTTCGGGGGCATTGTCCCCCGAGAAAATTAATATTTTCCTGACCTTCATGTGTGCATTTTAAGATGTTTTTAGGCTCATAAATTGGATAATAATATAGGTTTAAAACCAAGTCAGTGGGCAGTAGTAGCATAAATAATTTAACAGATACTTAAACATGAGAATCAGATTAAATGTTGCAATGAATGATCCATGCTACAAACTGGAAATAGAGAAGATATAGTTTGTTTATGTTTATGAATTTAATAAACTCAGTTATAATTATCCTGGTAGCCTTCAGTAAAATCACGTGTCTAAAATGATTAAACATGAATATTATTTTTTTTATTTTTTTTATTCACACTAGAAATTTATCTTTTCCAATAAGTTTAAATTGATTTTTACATTTTATGGGCATTTTTACCTTTATAAAGCCATTTTTTTTCTAAAAGTGTCCATTGTCTTTTGAGTCAAATTCTTACATTTAATCAGTGAATTAGAATAATAAGACATTTGGGCTGTTACCAAGCAAATGAAATCAACACAGAAGCTGCATCTGAAGGGGCATTTAGATGTATTTACACACATGTATTTTTTTTAATGCAAGACATGAATGCATTCAACCTGCAATTACAAATCCATATATAATGTATTGATATATTAAACATAAAACGTTGAATACTGATATTTGAAATGATTTAATACATGAAAAAAAATCGAAAAAATCGTCGCTAATTTTCAACACCAGTCCACGGGAGGCTTTTCAGAGAGCAAAAAAAAAAACAATAACAATGCTAATAATAATAAATAATAGTAACAATGTTAACAATAAAAGTAATAATAACAGTACTTATAAAGAAAAAGTATATACCATTATATAAAATATATACCATAGAATTACAACAAAAAAATTAACAAGAAGGGACAATACATTCAGAATTATTTACATACATAAGCTGTAAAGCAAAGACAACATAATCAGACAATATCGCACTAGTAATTGGGTATGAAGGACTATTCATGTGAGCACTGTTGTTTGGTTTTTAACCATTGTTTAAGTCCTCTGTTAAAAGCATTACCATTGGTCTCTAGTTTTAAATTAGTAGGTAAAGCATTCCAGAGTTTTGGCCCCTTTGCCGAGAAAGCAGATTGGCCAAAAGAGGTCTTATACTTTGGAACAAGACAGTCACCACTAATAGTGGCTCGTGTGTTTGCCCTATGAGAGTTCTGACGCCTACTGACCAATTCAGAAAACAGTGCTGAAACATGATTCTTTAGACATTTAAAAACCAATTTGAGATCATTAAAATCAACAAAACTATAGAAGCTAAGAAGGTTATGCTTTCTTAAAACATCACAATGATGCCATCTAATGGGTTTCTGATCCATAACTTTTATTGCCTGTTTGTATATTGAAATAATAGGCTTTAATTTATTTGGAGAGGGGGGACCTCAATGGTGGGTATGGCCCTGACTGTAACCCTAACTATAAACCCTAACCCACCTACTAACCCTAACAGAAAACTCTGAATTTTTACACTTTAAAACACACAGACACAAACACACTCACAGACACACACTCATACTCTCTCACACACACAAACACACTCACAGACACACACTCATACACATACTCTCTCACACACTCACACACAAACACACTCACAGACACACAAAATGCGCAAAATATGCATTCTGTGTGAACGGCTTGGTTTCAGTTTTGACATAAACAAGATTTTCGCCGCATTGATGTTCTCTTTTCCCGCAATCTAGTGGCTTCAACTGGATAGGCTAACAAAAACATTAAAAT
>NW_015664308.1:122123-124766 GCF_001515625.1 Sinocyclocheilus rhinocerous | reverse complement strand
CACACACACACACACACACACCAGGCTGGACAGCTCGCAGTATTTGTCCCGTCGAGCCCATGACGTGCTGCAGACAATATCAAAGGACTGCAGCTGAAACTAAACACACACACACACACTTGAGACGTGTTATTCTAACACTCAACCTCATTTATGCTGGATTTCACTTTGATCACACACGGTACCGGTGCAGAGTTGTCTTTGGCTCCTCTGGATCGCACCATGTGTCCCAGAGCCTCCACGCCGTCAGTGCTGATGTCTTTGGCGGCGTTAACGGTCTTCTCTCCCGCCGGTTTATAGTCCACCATCACCAGAGCTGACGTCTTACTGACGGTGATGTGCAGCTGTGCTCACACACACACACACACACATTAGACAACAGCACATTCACTGCTGGACCGGATAGCATCTCCTGCGGCTGTGACCTCTGACCTTATGAAAACTGCCTTAGAAGAGCTTCTGGATGTCCGGCCCCTCAAATGTCACTGTCTGGAAATCACCGTTATAATCGGTGTTGAAGTCAGCGTCTTTCCTCCGTCTGTGAAGAGAAATGAGGAGACTTTCATCTTGTCTGGATTTCAAAAGCACATTTCTATGCATTTCTATTCCAGAAGTTGGATACGTGAATATAACGAACCCGTGACTTGGTGTGTTACTCACTGTCCAGAATGACTCCTACCAGCGGCTCGTTGTTGCGGTTCAGGACTTCCCACAATGCAAAGGGCTCCTGCGGGGTTTCGGGGAGCATGCGGAAGAGCATGGTGATGGTGTAGTCCGACCAGATGGATGAACCTGCGCCGTCAGAGTTCAGAGATTCATTTCTACACCTACAGCTCTGTGTGTGCATGTGGTTTTGTGAAGGGGAATGAGAGACTAAAGGCCCCTTGCACACTGAGTCTCAAATTTCCGTAAGCGTTTTTTCGTATTCGTCTTCCTAAAAATTCGTCATGCACAGAAACCTTGCACATTAAGTACGATGCATGTTAATTAATCCGTTGTGATGTCAGTGGCTTAGTTTGATACTAGAGCCACATGTTAAAAAGAATACCACCAGTTTCTGTGAACTCGGTGTGTAAGGAAGTGGAGTAACTTGTCAGACGCCATTCTGGATTTTGGCGTTCGCTTGTACGGTGGCTCTGAATTGTCAAAACACCTCTAAAAATGCTTGCTACGGATGCAAAAAATCCAGAAAATCTAACCCGATCTGAATTTTTTTATGACGGACGGAAGTTTCGGAGGCAGTGTGTTAATGTGACACAGTGTGAGGTTGTATTTATTTTTAACATGCAAAAATTTTGTCAAGTCACCTTTATTTACAGTATATAGCGCTTTTAACAATACAGATTGTGTCAAAGCAGCTTTAAGGCCCGTTCACACCAAGGACGATAACTATAAAGATAATGATAAAGATGTAGTTCTAAAAAAAATTTTTTTAGCAACACTTTGAGAGTTTTGAAATACAGTCTCCATTACTTTTTAATTCATTTTACAAACAAATAACTCAAGGCTTGAATATTTCTACTGCCAAACATTAGAATATGGAAATAAACTTTATTGTACTTCTGATCACACTGCAAAAGAGTGCACACCATTGACTGATATCTGTTCTTGTTTAAATCACAAACTCACTTCATTTTGTTCAGTTTCTCAGAAAACGAGACTTCCTATCTCAAATTCGCATCTAAAGTAAATGTGCCTTGATCTAAGAATGTTTAGATATTTGTACTGGAAAATAAACTAATACTGAGGCAGACTGATTTTTTTTGTATTTATGCAACATTTAATGGCATGACTGCATGAATTTAAGACTTTCTGCTCTGATTTTAAGGCCTTAATTAAATGTCCTAATTCAGATGGGCTACCTGTTTTGTTTTTTGTTTTTTAAAGTGTATATTTTTTTAATGTGATTGTTGGTACATATTACCAGTTTTTACTATACTTTCAAAACAAAAATTAAAATAGGAAAAGTATGCAATATGAAAATAATTGAAGACAAAATGTGTTCTATTGAGAAAAAACAAGATTTGGCTTTTAAAAAGCCTTTTTCCAAAAGGTACATCTGGAAAAAGGGGGGTCGTCTTATAATCAGGGTCGTCTTATATTCGGGCCAATACGGTATTATATGTTGGATTATGTTATTTTTTTTGGCAGTGTCTAGATATTAAGGGCCAGGTTTACTAAACAGGGCAAATTAGCATGAGACTGAAATCCCAAAACAGCACTGATAGGTGTGGAAATTTCTGCGGGTGATTTACTAACAACGCGCAAATTAAAGAACACAGACGCAACATCTCATTTACATATCGAGCAACGCAATATACCAAGCGCAGCGCAAATTATGCTGCGTTCAAGTCCTCCTGGGACGTTCGTACTTACGAGTTGACAAGTCGTAATTACGATGTCAGGTGCGTTCAAGTCAGTTTAGTCGGCACAAGATGGCGGTGTACCTTCTTTTAATAAATTACAAGAAAATACAACAGGGTCTGCATTTTTTTTTACTTGGATTTCAGCTGCGTAACAAGAACATGACCAATTTAAGTTTATAGGACAACTAAACTATCAATTTAAACAAAAAATTTACCGTCAACTACAGACGTTGCATCCATCGATTCCGCCATGTTTCTCATTGACACGCCCCCAACT
>NW_015664308.1:105127-121777 GCF_001515625.1 Sinocyclocheilus rhinocerous | reverse complement strand
TGCAATATGAAAATAATTGAAGACAAAATGTGTTTTACTGAGAAAAAACAAGATTTGGCTTTTAAAAAGCCTTTTTCCAAAAGGTACATCTGGAAAAAGGGGGGTCGTCTTATAATCAGGGTCGTCTTATATTCGGGCCAATACGGTATTATATGTTGGATTATGTTATTTTTTTTGGCAGTGTCTAGATATTAAGGGCCAGGTTTACTAAACAGGGCAAATTAGCATGAGACTGAAATCCCAAAACAGCACTGATAGGTGTGGAAATTTCTGCGGGTGATTTACTAACAACGCGCAAATTAAAGAACACAGACGCAACATCTCATTTACATATCGAGCAACGCAATATACCAAGCGCAGCGCAAATTATGCTGCGTTCAAGTCCTCCTGGGACGTTCGTACTTACGAGTTGACAAGTCGTAATTACGATGTCAGGTGCGTTCAAGTCAGTTTAGTCGGCACAAGATGGCGGTGTACCTTCTTTTAATAAATTACAAGAAAATACAACAGGGTCTGCATTTTTTTTACTTGGATTTCAGCTGCGTAACAAGAACATGACCAATTGAAGTTTATAGGACAACTAAACTATCAATTTAAACAAAAATGTACCGTCATCTACCGTTGCATCCATCGATTCCGCCATGTTTCTCATTGACACGCCCCCAACTTGGAAACTCTGGGCTTAAAGAAAATTTCGAGTTTTCCACTCGTAATAACGACTTTGTGGTGGCGTTCATGTGCGTTCAACTCGTAAATACAATCTATCTGACATGACTTGAACGCACCATTAGTGTAGTTGCAAATCAAGAATATAGAAATAAAGAAGCCACAGTACGTTGAAAAGAACCAGAGGCCAAAGGTCACACCTCTACTCTTTTCGAAAGACATCCTGGGATTTTTAATGACCACAGAGAGTCAGGACCTCGGTTTAACGTCTCATCCGAAGGACGGTGCTTGTTGACAGTATAGTGTCCCTGTCACTACACTGGGGCGTTAGGACCCACACAGACCACAGGGTGAGCACCCCCTGCTGGCCTCACTAACACCTCTTCCAGCAGCAACCTAGTTTTCCCAGGAGGTCTCCCATCCAGGTACTGACCAGCTCAACCCTGCTTAGCTTCAGTGGGCAACCAGTCTTGGGCTGCAGGGTGATATGGCTGCCGCGATTAAAGACTCCATCCAGTTTTGATATAAAACCAAAGCTTTGAATAATTTGTTTTTCCACAAAATTACATTGTTACCTTAAAATCCTTAAGATGGCATCTACTTCCAACTAAAATAAAATATAGATTTGACAGTGTCCTTGTTAAGCCTGCATGTACTTATGCATGTCAACTAATTATGTCACCTTTACAGAGATTAAGGGTTTGGCCCTTACACCATTTCTTTCCATGGCATCCGCACCTACTACCCCATAACATCCATATGTGCTCCTTTCCCCCTCAAGTATATAAATGACACAATGAAAATATGAGTGATATTAGAATTTATAAAAAAAAAAAAAAAAATCCAGGACCTTCCTAAAGTAAGCGTACCCTAAAAGAAGGACAGATTGACAGAAAGAGAGACAAAAAGGGGAACAGACAATTACAAGTATGATTATTCAGACAATCTGAATCTGACTGATAACATGAATGGTAACTCTGGTAAATGTTAACATTTGGAACATACCTTCGGAAGAATTAGTTTGTGTTCAGGCCCGCTCTTTTCTTCCCCCATCCTAGTAATCCTGAAGACCTTGATTAGCTGGATCAGGTGTGCTTGATTAGGGTTGGAGCTAAACTCTAGCACTATGTCAGCGAACTCACAATTATAGCTTCATTATAAATAAACATTACTTTGATATTATATGTGTAGAACGGTTTATTAAAATATTACGTTATATGTTTGATTATTAAATGTTTACTCACCAGTGTATTAAGTTCTTCTGGTCTTCTGGAAATTAGCAGCACAAAAAGCCCGTCAGGTTTTGTCATTAAGCTAGTGCGCATGTCTTGAAACTCATATAGCAAAAATATTGTTAAAGTTCCCTTAACCACTTTAAGCTTGTTTCATTATATAAATTAAATCATTAATTTCCAAATGTAGTTAAAGAAAAAAGAGAATGTTGGATAAAAGGAAAACAATATTAATAGGAATTAAAATAAAAAATACACTAAGAAATAACATGGGCAGATAAAGATGTTTAAGTGTCACTGCTACATACTATTTACCACACTGTAAACGGAGACCCACCCCCAGCACTCAACCTAAACTGGTCTGGGTCTGCATGCTCATATCTCAGCCAAAATCAGACCAGCCCTTATGGTCCGTAATCGGGCCGAATGTGGCTAAATGTGCCGTGTCTCAGTGCAAATCGGGTCAGATCCGCACATTCAAATCCTAGCCAAATCTGGCAACCATTACTGGGCCAGAGCTGGCTGACTTTCGGTGAGCCGCTGCCAGAACACAGCCGAGTGAGCCGATACTCAGAAGCAATTGGCCCGATTGCGCTGGCTACCTGGGAAGTTAATTTGTGTTTTCTACTAGCTAAAATCTGGCAAGTACATGGAAACTACAAAAAGTTCTGTTAATCCTAAAGCAGTCAAAGCTGCATCTCCTGTGTGTCCTCGTAAATTAGTTACTTTTTTTATTTACTTATTTTTTTTATCCTGGCAACACATTTGTATCTATTTATACTTTCTTTTTCTTTTCTTTTTTCCCCCTTTGTTTTATTTTTAAAACTGTACTGCCTTAATGGTACTGTTTAATACTAAAAAAGATTCACGAACCTGCTCTGAAGTCCCGATCTGAATAATGATTCGCGAACCCACTCAAAAGAACTGATAGCATGTTAAACAATGAAAACAGTATCTTTATATTCGTCCTTTGTGTCTTCTTAAGATGTAATTTTATTACCTTGTTTTTTGTTGTTGTTACCTTGGCTACAAATCTGTGTGTATATTCTTGTTTTGTTTTTTTTATCTTGTCTTTATTTATGATTTTTAATTGTACTGACGTAATGTTTTAATGTTTGTATTGTTTAATAAAAAATAAATAAATAAATTTAAAAAAGCACAAAAAAAAAAGTTCCGATTCGAAGCAAATGATTAATGAATCCTGTTTTGTCAGCCCTGAAATTAAAAAGAGTTTCAAATAGTTTGTGGACCTTGTTCATGTAAAAGTGTGCAAATCTGCACACTAGCATTTGTGTTCCACACAAGAGGCAAAACATGAGTGTAAGTGAATGTTACTATAAACACTACTTTCAATTTTGAATAAAAACAATAGAAGTCAATGTCAAATCTCAAAGACACAAAAAACAACATATTTGTTTGACTGGCTGCAGTCTGCAGGTTTGTCTTCCGCAGGAAGCTCTGCAGAGAAAAACCCACATTTGTTTTTGAGGAAAAAAAAAAGTGTAAAAAGGAAACGCAGTGCTTCCGTTCAACAAGCTGTCAGTTCAGACGAATAGAAAGATACATCGCTAAATATTGTCATTATTCAAGGTAAGTTAGCAAATATTTTTAAGTTAGTAGTCAGTGTTCTATTTTCCAGTAATCATAGCAGATTCATGCACCACAACTAATGACAGAAATGCAATTTAAAAAGTTTCTCAACCAAATTCATGTTACTGTTTCCTTTTCTTTTGTCATTAAATACACAGACTGATTCAACATTACAAAGTTACTTAATTTTACCGATTCTTGTTATTACTGTGCAGTCTCTCTCTTTTTTTTTTTTTTTTGCAGAAATGGAACAAAAACACAAAAATCTAAATCAAATGTTTTCTGTGAATGTCTTTAGATATCTCAAAAGAAGAATATGATGCATTCAGTGTTTATCTATCAGTAAATATTTGTAAAGTAATGTTTGGTATATTCAGTATATATACAGTATATTGTTTTTTATTTTTTTTATTTTTTTTTATTCTGATCTGAAATGTGAAAGTCAAGACAAGACTAGGACAGAAATTAAAATCACTTTCTCATACTTGAGTGGTATTAAGAGCAGGACCATAAAGCATGAAGTCTGATGAAACTCAATCTCACATCACTAGCATTGAGCTGAATCGCTCAAACCAAAATAATTGAAGAATTAATTATTTTTTAATTATTATTATTTTTTTATTATTTTAAATACTTTGTTATAGCCATTACAAGTTTAGAAAAGGATTTATCAGTGTCATTTAATTGTGCACATTTGTTTGTCTGCATAGATCCCTTTTGTTGTTTTGAAAACAACTTCTCCAGTATTCTATGAAGAATGATGGCATCTGTTTCAGAGCTGCTTTATAATACTCTAGATGACCTGGTAGAAGACGATCTGAAGAGATTTAGGCGTCTCTTAAAAGATGATAAGAAAATTAGAGCTGGTAAACTGGAGAATGCTGGTGTCACTGACATAGTGGATCTGATGCTGGAGTGTTATGGAGATGATGAAGCTGTGAAGATCACACTGAACATCCTGAGGAAGATTAACCAGAACCAGCTGGCTGAAGACTTACAGGAGAATTCAGAAGGTAAAAACAATACTGATCACCAGTGTTGTGTTACTTTTAACTTTGTGGTTATGGTCATTTCCAGAAAGTTTTGATGTAGTTGTGTGATTACCATTAATAACACAGACATCAGCAGGAACGGTTGCTGCCATTTACAGTAGACCTACAGTAATGCATGGATCCAGTGTTTTCCCCCCAAACAGTTTGTTCACTTAAGACATAACTGACAGTGTTTATTTGAATATTTGCCAAGACAGACCTTTTGACAATAATGTATGTATTAGACTGTTCAAGTGCCTATAAAGAAAACTCAATTCGGTGCTTGCGTGCTGACAGGCTGCAAGCGCACAGAACTCCACAGTTAGTATGACTGACTGTATTATGTTCTCTCTCGCAGTATACAGCGCTTTGAATGACTCAATTTAATACTATCAAGCACATACTTTTAAATTGGGAATTCATCCATGTTTCTTAATCGCTGTAACATTTCAAAAACTTGAAACTGTACCAGCCACTGAAAGCTGTGCAGACACAGGCCAACTTACAGACACTTACATCATCATTCCAGCCCAGCCATATAAAACAACAATCACTTTTGCTTACTTCATTTCACTCGTGTCCAACAGCTGTCACCTGTATCTCAATCACTGTCAGCCACAGGTCTGTCTGTCGCAGATGTTTGCTTCTGCTTCAGTCAACAGTAGACTTTCTTTCGTGATCCAGAATTTTATCACAAGAACTACAAAACCATTCACCCCCACTCTTGTGTAATACATTAGGATATTGTTTTGCTTTGCCTGTGGCATTTATGTGAGATGCAGGTATGAAAGATTTGCTTTCTTTATATAATTTCATGCATGACATCAGATGCACAACATCTGTATCCTTGTGAAAATAATGCATTACAATTTTAATTACATTAGGGATAATTTTCTGTATTTGATTTTTGTATTTTGTGGTGAAATGGTGAATAATAATGCAGGATCGCAATAAAATGCGACATTAACATTCATTCATTCATTAACATTAACATGTAAACATTCCTCAGAGATCTGGTTCATATTCACATGATAGCATCACACAGATTTATCAGCTGCACATCCATGATGTGAATCTCCCATTACAGCACATCCCAATGGTGCTCTATTGGATTGAGATCTGTTAAGGACATCTGAGTATCCACCTTATTTTTCCCGTAAGAGCAGAGCATTTGTAAATTTAATGTGTCTGGTTTCCGGTGTCATCCGCTTCCAGGTATTTTTTAGCTGTACAAACAGCTTGTTTTGCAGCTTGATATTTCAAACTGGTGTATCTTACCATATTATGTTAATGTATTATCTCAATTATCAACGCACTGGTTAGTAGTGCCACCGTTTTACCGTTTACTGCACTTCTCGTTATTTCCTTATGGCGGCTAATGAACGGGAAGTCTTGCACATTCACCGAAAACAGCTTACTTCCACGTTGAACAATAAGGTGCATAGTGAACTCACTGTCATGTTCAAGAAACCAGTTTGAGATGATCTGAGTTTTGTGACAACATGTGTTGCCCTGCTGGAAAGTAGCCATCACAAAATAGGTACACCGTGGACATAAATAGATAGACTGTCAGCAACAGTACTCGGGTAGGCTGAGGTGATAAAACAATGCTCAATTAGTACTAAGGGGCCCAAAGTGTCCAAGAAAATATAAACCTCATACCATTACACCACCAGCAGCCTGAACCGTTGATACAAGGCAGGATGAATCCATGCTTTCATATTGTTTATACCAAATTCTCACTGGACTTTTTTTTTTTGTTTTAGTTTTTTTCTGACCATTCTCTGTAAACCCTAAATGGTTGTGTGTGAGAATCCCAGTATGTCAGTAGTTTCTTAAAATACTCAGACCAGCCAGTCTGGCAACAACAACTGTGCCAAGTCACTTAAATGACCTTTCTTCCTCATTCTGATGCTTGGTTTAAACTCATCTTGACCGCGTCTACATGCCTAAATGCGTTGAGTTGCTGCCATGTGATTGGCTGATTAGATATTTGCGTTAATGAGCAGTTGAACTGGTGTAATAAAGTAGCTTGTGAATGTGTATTAAAGTTACTGTTCAAGTTACAATCTATATAATTTTAGTTCTACATTTTCTCCCATTATTTCTCTCTCTCTTTACAGTGCAAAAATAATTAGCTGGAGCTGAGAAACACACAGAAAAACAAGGTGAACCAGTTTAAGTCACATCCTCACAGTGGGCTCAGAAATGATTTTAGCATGTTTGATGTACAGTATATTGATCTTAGTACGGGATGAGTTGCTTTCTGTACTGTGTATTTAAAAACTATATGTCTGTCCTAGTTATTTTTGACAATCATGCTAATAGTTTGGTTTCTAGTGTTGTTTTGTTCCCAACATTTCCAGTTAATTTGAACATTTTTTTTCATAACAGAATATTTTGGGCTGCAAAACTTCTTGAAAACTCACAAAACGAACATGAGGGAGAAAGTAGAATACATTTTCGAGGGTATAAATGGAATGGAAGCACATCTCAAGGATGTTTACACAGAACTCTTCGTTACCGAGGGGGACATTAAAGAAGTCAATTGTGAACATGAGGTTTTGCAGATTGATGATTCTTTTAAAATCTGTAAATCACAGGACAGGCCAATCAAATGCAATGATGTATTCAGTCGGAACACAAATAAGAAGAAAAAGATTGTGCTGACCAAAGGCATCGCTGGCATTGGAAAAACAGTCTCCGTACACAAGTTCATTCTGGACTGGGCTGAAGAAGAAGCCAATGTTGATATAAACTGTGTGTTTCTGCTTCCATTCCGCAAGATTAACTGCATTAAAGACAAAGAGATTAGTCTGCATGAGTTTCTACAGAAATTTAATCCTGAACTGAACGACCTGGAAACAGCAAAGATAAATAAGCTGTATAGTTGTAAGCTTGCATTTATCTTTGATGGACTGGACGAGAGTCAACTGCCTTTGGATTTTGACAGTGGAATGGTGACGAGTGTTGAGGAGCGATCATCTGTAGATCAGCTGGTTACAAGTCTGGTGAACGGGACTCTGCTTCCATCAGCTCTCATCTGGATTACATCACGACCAGCAGCAGCCAATCAGATCTCTCCTGAGTATGTAGGGCTGTTCACTGAGGTGCGAGGATTCACTGACCAGCAGAAGGAGGAGTTCTTCAGAAAGAGGGTCACAGATGAGACTCAAGCCTCCAGACTGATCTCACACATTAAGAAATCTCACAGCCTCTATATCATGTGCTACATTCCAGTGTTTTGTAAGATCACAGCCACTGTTCTTCAAGACACCCTCATTGGAAACAATGCGGAGACCATCAATACAACACTCACTGAAATGTACATCCACTTCCTGCTAATACAGATGAACATGAAGAGCCAGAAGCATGACAGAAAAAAAAAAAGAGACTTCACCAAGCTCTTAAATTCCAATAAAGAAATGATTCTGAAATTAGCCAAGCTAGCGTTTGAGCAACTAAAGAATAAAAACTTTGTGTTCTATGAGAAAGATCTGGAAGCATCTGGTATTAATGTGAGTGAAGACTTTGAGTCCACAGGAATGCTTACTGAGATCTTTCAGCAAGAAGCCGGACTTCATGAGATGAAGGTCTTCTGCTTTGTGCATCTGAGTGTTCAAGAGTTTCTCGCTGCAGTGCACGTGTTCCTCTGCTACCTGGACAAGAACATGGAGGAGCTTCAGTTTTTCTTTGAAGAGAAACAAAGCAGAGTCTGGGACAAATATCTGGTTCTCCTTCAGTCTAGAAGACACACTCTCCAAAAATATTCCTTTGCATGATTTACTAAAGAAGGTTATTGAGAAAGCAATGCGGAGTCAGAGGGGACATTTTGACCTGTTTTTGCGGTTTCTGATGGGCATTTCATTAGAATCCAATCAGAAAATGCTCAGAGACCTGTTCACACACCCTGAGGACAGCAAGGACAGCATCACAAAAACAACTCAACACATTACAGAACTATTACAAACCCAGGACATCTCCCCTGAAACCTCAGTAAACCTGTTTTACTGCTTACTGGAGCTCAATGACAATTCATTATATATGGAAATCCTGAGCTACCTCCAAACTAATCCACAAAGAAACCTCACACCTTCCATGTGCTCATTGATGGCCTGTGTATTGATGATGTCAGGGGAGGTGGTGGATGAGCTCAACCTGAGGAAGCAGACAAGTGAAGGTTACACAAGGCTTCTGCCTGCTGTGAGATGCTGTAGAAAAGCCAAGTAAGCAATTGTAGACAGCTGTTTATTCTAGGGGAACCATATTTTAGTTTCCAAAACAAGGACAGTGGAGTGGGGTGGGGGGACGGGGTTAAAGTAGCCCCCAAAGTAGCGCAATGACCATATCAAAACTCAAAATATGTAATTTCCATACCTAAAATACATATTTTACAGTCACCATTTTACAGATTGATCTTAAACACAGCTAAAAGGCTTCCTACCAGTGGCCATCCTTCACAAAACTTAAAGGGTTAGTTCACCCAAAAATGAAAATCAGCCTGTTTTACTCACCCTCAAGGCATCCTAGGTGTATGTGACTTTCTTCTTTCAGACGAATCCAATCGGAGTAATATTCAAAATTGTCCTGGCACTTCTAAGCTCTATCATTGCAGTCAGCGGGTGTTTCTGCTACACAGTCCAAAACACGTCAAATAAACAAAACAAACCACCGGTCACGAATTAGAAGAACAAAACGAGGATTTGTAAAGAAAAATGTCAGAGGATTTCGATATAAGCCAAGAGGAGACTGGTTTTCCTTTGGTAAAGTAAGGAAACTTTGCTTCCTTTGCTCCTGTAAACAAACGTTGGAGACTCTCGCTTCGCTGCGCCGGTGTTCTACGACATCCACCAGAAAGGCAGTCTCTTGTGAACACGCGTACGACAGAAAGTGAAAGTTACACAAAACTGTTTATAAAGTTATAAATATGGATATTTTTCTTATGAAAACTCATGGATTCGCTACAGGAGGCCTTTATTCACGTCCCGGAGCTGTGTGAGGCATGTTTTTTATAGATTCGGTTAGGGTTTTTTATAGAAACAGCCGCTGACTGCAATGATAGAGCTTAAAAGAGCCAGGACAATTTTAAATATTACTCCGGTTGGATTTGTCTGAAAGAAGAAAGTCACATACACCTAGAATGGCTTGAGGGTGAGTAAAACATGGACTAATTATCATTGTTGGGTGAACCAACCCTTTAACATCTACCACAGTTTATCATAGGTAGAGTGCAAAATGTTTCAATACAAGCATTTCAGTCAAATGTAATTTATTAAATATTTCAAACCTTTAACCCACAGAAGAAAATCAACCCGCCGCAACAGTTTAAAATCAGCCCAATTCCGTGGAAAAAATGCGCATTTGGCAATCCTCAATCCAACATGAGCTGCATCCAAAGTGATATATTGATAGCAGCTACCTGATGCACCAAAATTATATTCAGTATTAGAATGTTTGCGGGATTAGAATGTTTTTGAATCCATAGCAGGCGGTAATAGTCAGAAAATCAGCGGGATGAAAAAAAAAACAGTCCTGCGCAGGGCTTTAATAAAAAATGTACACAATGAATTATATAAAGCAAAAGCCGAATCCTGGACATTTTGGGCGATTTAGAATTCCCGGCCGGATGCAGTTTTTTAGTTCCAAAAAGACGACATGTCTGGGAAAAAGAGGACATATGGTCACCCTATTTAATCAAAATTTTTAGCTTTTAAATTAAATTTCAGAGTAAATTGCAATGTGAAATATCTTGTTTTTACTGATTTGGGAGGTGAAAATCTGGTTTTGGTTCAATAGCTTTACATAGTAAAGCTATTACAAAAACATAAACATAGTAATTTTATAGAATTTTTTACATACTGGTAAAAAATGTATAGGCTGAATGCACTGTAAGTCGCTTTGGATAAAAGCGTCTGCTAAATGCATAAATTTAATTTAATTTAATTTATAGAAATACATTTGAACGTTTTTACTGATTTCACTTGTCTGGCATTGACAATAGTTTAAGCATACATCACAGTCTTATATTTTTTCTAGATATAAAATAATATTTTATTTCAAATATTAACAAAGAACATGGCATAACCTATCAAACAACACTGTTCATACAAAATAAACACACAAAGGCTGTGTGCTTAATTGGGGTGGTCGTGGCCTAATAATTAGAGAGTCGGACTTGTAACCCAAAGGTTGCAGGTTCGAGTCTCGGGACTGGCAGGGCTTGTAGGTGGGGGTTGGGAATGACCAGTGCTCTCTTATGTTTTTGGCAAATATCTTGTTTTTACAGACTCGACCGGTGTTGTCTCAATGATACCTGCTGTGAGACTGTGGCTTTGGCCTTGCAGATACCAAGCTCACCCCTGATAGAGCTGGACATGAGTAGCAATAACCTGCAGGATTCAGGAGTGAAGCTGCTCTCTGATGGACTGAAGAGCCCAAACTGTCAGCTGCAGATACTGAGGTTTGAGATTAAGATGCTTTTTTGATTTAAGATGCTTGTTGATTTGATGCACATAATGTATCATCACCAGGGCTTGACATTAACTTTTTTGCTCATCAGCCACTGTGGCTAGTGGTTTTCCAAATTTACTAGCCACTCAGCATTTTCACTGGCCACAGTTTTGTTGTTGGTAAATTACATTTTATATGACTTAATACTGCATACAAAAATTTATTTAAATTGATTTCCAGGTCATTTTTGGCCTAAATGCATGCATCATCTTTCATACCAAATTCTTACATTTTATTAATAATTTCACTTAATATAATAAAACATAGGGCTGTTACCAATCAAATTAAATCAGTATCAACAAAACTGATCTTTTCACTGCAGAAGAAACAGAAGTGAATGAAGTGCATTCAGATGCATTTACACAGACAGTTCAGTGTAAATTAAATGTAGCACGAATGCATTTAGACTGCAAAATTATAACAGCATAAATAATGTTCTGAGACTGGTGTTTTAAAATAGTTTTTTTAGATATACAAATATGAAATGTGGGGGGAAAAAATCCAAAGATAAGCTACTATGAAAGTAAACTGCCAGTAGGTGGCAGCAAGTGACTGTCTTAATTAATGAGTCATTGAAGCATGCCTTCAAATGATTCGTTCAGACGGCTGATTCGTTCAAGAAGGAAGCAAGTGTCTGTCTTTATGACTGGACCACTGAATCAATGACTTCAGTGATTCAAAATGATGCACGACTGCTCTGCTGTGATCTTTTTTTGGAATTATTTTCATCAACCAAATCAAGCAAAAACAGTCAACATTGACAATATATCCTTTCAATAAATTAAAATTCCAATATTCAACTAAAATGTATATTAACTAGGCTTCTCGTTTTAACTCTTGTATAAAATGTAAAATTTGCAATCGTGGTTTTCAGGGAAATCTTCACTCTCTTGGTCGTGTTATGTTGCTTAACTAGGCTGTATGTTATAAATATAAAAACTAAGTTACATTTTTATGTTTCTTCTGTGTGCTGTTGTGTTCATTTGTTTTAATTTCTCCACGAGAATTTCTCACAGACAGGCTGCATTAGCCTCAACTGGTGCGACCTTGTTACTGTTGATTATCCATTATCAATCGCTGTTTACACGGAGTGTAATAAACAATAAATGAATCATTCTCACTGAAATTTCGGTGCTTTCCTAATTAGATGTTTTAATCAGAATAGTTGTCTGGTCTGGCAAGTAAAATTCTCTTCTTTCACTTGCTCCTTCAAAAAATCCATTTGTCCCAGACAAGCATTATGTCGAGCTCTGTTACTGTATGTAGAATTCAACCCGCCAAAGTGGCTAATGGGAGTGACTGTGTTACCCGCCACAGATGAAATCCACCCGCATTTGGCGGGTGTTAATGTCAAGCCCTGATCATCACTTAAATGAAACAATATGTAATTATCATTTATAAAGCAGATAGCTCTGGTCCTTTATTATGATTGGTTGAGCTGTGTTTGAAGCTATTGTAGAATACTCCGTAAACACACACCTGTGACCTCATTAATATCACTGTGCTGTTGCACCTGTTGTGTGTTGCTGTGTCTGTGTGTTGCTTGGCAACCATTCTGAAAAACATTGCTGAAAAACTTAGTGGAAGGATTATTATTTGTTATCAATAAATAATAGTTGCTCTGTGTTTATTTTATGAAACCTGGCCAGTTATATGTAGTTATCATTATATAAAAGCAATCAGCCCTCATGAAGCTAACTAATGTTCTAGGTGGGTTTTTCACTGCATCGTGTCCAACAATGTCCCTATAGATGCTCCACAATCACTGCGAACCACAGCTTATTTCTTAAATATAGGAGTTGGAAATGAAAGACAATGACAAAATTAGCTGACTGTCTATTCTGATGTAGAAACACCTCCTAATATTACTACAGTATAAAGGCAATCAACATATTATATAATTATATAATATAAATAGGAATAGAAAACAAAGTTATTTAACATAAATACATGTTCCCCACTCCCACATATTAGGGCTGGTGCTGCAGAGTCTGAGGTGGAATATTAGCTGCTCTCATTATTTTCTAATAAAAATAAATATCCAGAAATGCAAACCAATTGTGGTAGCATTTCTATTAGAGTATAACATCTATGTTCTGTTTTGGTTTAGTTTTCCCTGTGTTCCTGTTCTCCCGCTTTAATTCACTAATATGTTTCCATGTTTTTTTATTAATTAGCTCCTCACCTGTTTTTTTTTTTGTCCCTGGTTGTGTTTTCCCTTGTATTTAAGCCCTGTGTTCCTCAGTTCCTGGTCTGCTATTGTTTGTTCATGTTTGTATTATCTGGTTTGCAGTTGTGCTTGTTTTCTACTTGTGGATTCTCTGTGGATTTATGAAAAGAACTCTCTTGGATCATTCTCTTTCTTCGTGCACTTTAGTATACAGCCACACCATTGCACCGGTGTACAAACTATGCTAAATAAAATAAGAAATCCTTTGACAGATTTTCTTTAATTTGTCATCAGTCAGTTAAATTTAAAATATTACTGGTTGCTTTATAGTAAAATGATTTACAATGTAATTGTTCTCAACCTCTGTGAAGTAATAAAAAATAATAAATGGATGTACAATTATTGTCCTGTTGTTGTTTTTTCTTTATGCCGTTTAGTTTGTTATGCTGTTATCTGACTGGTGAGTGCTGTGAGTTTGTGGGATCAGCTCTACAATCATCAAACTCCCGTCTGATAGAGCTGGACATGAGTCACAATAACCTGCAGGATTCAGGAGTGAAGCTGCTCTCTGATGGACTGAAGAGCCCAAACTGTCAGCTGCTGAAACTGAGGTTTGAGAATCAGATGTGTTTGTTTGTTGATTCAATACTTGTATGGTATGATTAAACACATATTGAAGGTAATTATCTTATAAATATAAACTCTGAAGTTTTTATGAAATTCATATTCAGCATGAAGTCATGGTTAACAGTGATTTTAAAACAGCTAAATTGTAACCCACGGTGTCTTGATGCTTATTGCTTTAATATATGGGTCATTCTGTAGAAATGATGCAAATTCATTCATAGAAGCGGATTTTTTTTTCATATTTTCTTTTTTATTTGCAAAAACGATAAACGCCTCTTTAAAAAAAAAAAATGAACGGAGTGCCGTGCATTATTCTCCACATATAGTGCAATCTGAACCCTAAGCAGGTTTTGTCAAAAAAATCCGGTTTTGTCCACTTTCAAGGCATGGCGAGTTCACGTTTTACTGCAGAAGCCAACAAGCGCCATTGTTGTTTTTGAACAGAAGCCGATAAGTCCATTTTAGCCAATCAGCGCGCTGTATTCAGGTCAGGTGACAAGGCTACTTTCACTCTGAAAAGACGCGCTAGCTGAATTTCGACGAACTTGATGAATCTGTGATATCTTCTTCAGGGAGAAAAAGGAAAATAAAAGCTGAAATGTTTTCACGGAAACTTGCAAAAGCAGCGCGTTACAATGTTGAGGGAAAAGCTTTGTGTATTGCGTGTAATCACATCCATACAGTTTATGATCACAACAACAACAACGTTTGTCAGGTGTCTACATTATCATCTGAGGAGATTACACAGATTAAACCAGTGTTTTTTTTAACTCTAAAACATGAAATGAGGAGTTATCTGCTTTTGCTATAAAACAAACTTTTTATATGTAGAAAAAACATACTTTTAATAAACTTTAATTTTGTAAATTACCTGTATTTAAGTTATTATTACTTAATCAAAACAACCCAACTGCAGTTTGATTGATATTACTTGGAGTTATCGGTTTTTGCAAATGAATTCTTCATTTATTCTATATTTGTATTACATTGTATTTGAAATGTATAAATTAAATGTGAATTCACTGCAATCATTTAATGTATTTTCACACTTTCAGCTAATTTTAAACCGTGCCTCAAAACTGATCAATACCAAAGCAAAATGAAAATTTACAATATATACAAACAAATAAATATTTCCATGCACATAGATTCAGCATAAAACAATTTTACAGCACATTTTGGAACCTGTATTAGCTATTAAAATATTTCATAAATAATTTTTATTCTGTATTATATTTCAGTTTATACAGCTAGTGTGAAAAATAAAACGTTTTAGTTGTTAAATGTTAGATTTTGAAGATATCAAGTTCTTACATATAAAGTGATAATAACATATACTAGTGGCCATTAAAAAGCAATCATTGTATTATTATATTTATTATTTTTAAGTGTTTCGTTTATGACCTTTAAACAAACCCCATGCTTTAATAACAATTGAAATCATACAAGTCCTTTATTTTGTTTAAAAATCTTATAAATGTATGAGGTGGCAAGGGGGACCTTTTACCCCACACACACACACGGGGGCAAAAGGCTCACCAGCATGAGGCATTTTTTATAATGTCTAATTTAATACTTGTTCAAAACAAACACGTTAGAAAAGTTTGTACTATTTTCTGCTTATTTTGAAAAATAAAAGAATTAATTTTTGTTCAATAAATATACTGTCATTAAAACATGTTAATATAAAAATATATTTTAAAATACAGAAACAAATCATTTTAAAAAGTAAAGTTTCTGAAAGCATTGAAGGAGATCCAATAATAATTTAATATAGATTTACAGTACAAACAACAAGTGATATTTTATTATATGATATGATTAATATAAATTTTTTTTTTAAATATAATGGTTTCATTCTAAATATGGTGATAATCTCTAATATGGACACCCAACATAATATATGATATTTAACATCTGAATCTAACCATGTCATGTCAACAAATGGAAAAGTCAGCCATCTATTAATTATCATGTTAATTACTGTGCCTTTAGCTCCAACAGCAGGCGCGCTTTATACCCCAAATACCATACTTTTACATATTCTTTCGTTATTTAAAAACTGTTAATTTAATTATCTTTAAGACATTTGTCTCAAAATATATGCATTAATTGTAGCGATTCTCATTTGCTACTTAAATCTACAACATTTGAACAAACCTAAAATATTAGATCAAGTAAGCACAGAATCAACTTTGCACTGCTGCGCGCGATCGCGTCAAGGATCAGGAAATATACACGTGCATCTTGAAAAGTGAATGTTTTGGAAAGTGCTACGCCACGATTTTGTGCCATCTAGTAGTTTAGATGAAAATAATATCAAAGGAGCCTTTTACCCCGGGGCGCCTTTAGCCCTGTTGTACCATATATATATATATATACATACAGGGTTTGAAATTAACACCCGCCAACCCGCCAAATGCGGGTAAAAATCAGCTGTGGCTGGTAACGCTGTCAATTCACTAGCCAATTCGGCGGGTTACTTTTCGTGAGTTATGTTTATTTCTTGGGGAAGTTCATGCAAGCCAAATCTGCGCAGGTTTAGCGCACATACTGAACTCGTGAGACATTATGACATTATCAAGTATATTGCAAAAACCAAACAAAACACAGCTACAGAGTGCACGCATAAGAAGACTACTTGATGAAGTCTGGTTAGACCAACACAGGCTTTAGTGCGCGTGCGCATTTAGAGTGTGTTCTTTTACTGCATGATTCAGTCTATTAATATGCATTAAGAATGATCACATAATTCAAGATAAGGGGGCAGAAAATGTATATATTCATATAGTTATATCAATTCATATAGTTAATCAATATCACA
>NW_015664308.1:98605-102677 GCF_001515625.1 Sinocyclocheilus rhinocerous | reverse complement strand
CAGCCTTTAAATAAAGAAAAGAGTTAAGTCAAAATGATAATTGATTAATAAATGATAATATGCAGGGTTTGAAATTAACACCCGCCAAATGCAGGTAAAAATCAGCTGTGGCGGGGAACGCTGTCAAATCACTAGCCAATTTGGCGGGTTACTTTTCGTAAATTATGTTCACTCATTAATTTCTTGGGGAAGTTCATGCAAGCCAAATCTGCGCAGGTTTAGCGCACATACTGAACTCGTGAGACATTATGACATTATCAAGTATATTGCAAAAACCAAACAAAACACAGCTACAGAGTGCACGCATAAGAAGACTACTTGATGAAGTCTGGTTAGACCAACACAGGCTTTAGTGCGCGTGCGCATTTAGAGTGTGTTCTTTTACTGCATGATTCAGTCTATTAATATGCATTAAGAATGATCACATAGTTCAAGATAGGGGGGCAGGAAAATTTATATATTTATATAATTTCATACAGTTAATCAATATCACACGAAGAGTGCAGTTTTTTTTTTTTTTTAAAGCATGGTTACAAATGTGATAGTGATTTTATACAACAGTTCAATAAACAATAAGTTAATATCAAGAGACTTACGTTTTAGACACCATATTTGCTCTATTTCGCCAACAGAAATAATTCCAAACACAGCCACAGCACTGTTTTGTGTCTCTGAGCAACTTGACGGTGTTTCGTTCCTGAATGAATCAACCGTTTAAATGATTCGGTTCAGTCGCAATGACTCACTTAACAGTGACTTTCTGCCATCTACTGGCGGTTTTAATTGTTTTAATTTTACATTTCAAGTATCTTTTCATTATTTAAATAATTTCAAATGTCAGTATTCAACATTTCATGTTTAAAATATTAAAACATTATTTATGCATTTGTAACTGCAGGTTAAAGCATTCCATGTCCCTCTAAGCTGCATTAACATGTGTAAATGCATCTAAATGCCACTTCATATGCAACTTCTGCAAAGAATAATTTTATTGATACTGATTTCATTTGTTAAGTAACAGCCTAAATGTATTATTATAATTGACTGATTAAATGTAAGAATTTTACTCAAAAAATGATGCACACTTTTAGAAAAAAAATGGCTTTATAAAGGTAAAAATGCCCATAAAAGGTACAAATCAATATAAACTTATGGGAAAAGATTAATTTATATCACTGCTGTGAACTGACCACACAGAATATGAAATATATATCAAAAACTTTAGGAGGCAGCTGTACGGTAGTCCTTATATCAGCACAATAACACACTCAGCAAAATATTGTCTAATTAACTTTTATTATAAATTCCAGAAGATATTGAGATATTATTTTTTTTCAATATCACACACCCCTAGTACTGACACAAAATGATTTGCAACGGTCGCTTTGTCACGTCCAGTGTAGACAGCCTCAAGCTGTTGGTTTATTTATATATATATATATTTTTTTTTTTTTGGCTAGTAGAAGTTATGAATGGCCGGTAACTTAAACATTTAGTAGCCAAATCGCCTACCAATAAAATGACATGAGCAGTTTTAATGTTTTAAAAAAACTCGCTCATATAATAACGTGCATGGATGGGGCAAGAGCATATATACGCATCTAAAATGCATGTAGGCTATACAAGTTCAGTTGAAATCTTACCCCTTTTGGATTGCTGTAAGAATGAAAACTGAAAGTAAAGAGCTTGTGCGGTGAAAGTTGCGTTCGTTGCAACAGTCGGCTCGACTGTCTAAGAAACGTAGCGTTCCCCGACATAAACGACCAACAATATCCAGTGATGCAAACTATTCAAATTTTTTTTTGTCAAATTCCATGGTTTTGAATGGAAAGTAGGTCTGCCATTTACATAATTCGTGTAATTTATAATTGATTATGACGACAATAGCATTTTTCTGTTTTGCGTTTTCAACAATACAACTGAAATTGAATGGGTGCATATTTTAAAATACAAATATTATTTGCAGTTCAGATTACAAAAATTCTCATTCTTGTTTTTTTACTGTTCTTTTTTCTTTATTTTATTCCCCTAAATCAATTTAAATCCTTTATTTATTTAGTTTCTTTAAATAAATACTATTACCATAGTGGTCTGGTCTTTATATTTTCCTCAAAACAATTGGTCTCTCCAATGTTCTAGACATGATTACAGCCTTGTTTGGTTAAAAAAAAATGTGTTGAAAAGAGTCACCAGTGTAGAAACAATGATCCAGAGAAAGAGAACAAAGTTTATTAAGCTGTGAAAGTGCATGATATTCTAGGCTGCCCATAGAAGCTTTTTTCAGTGTACATATAATATAGTTAATATAGCAATATGTACAGTATAAATATCTTCTAGACTATGTGATGATATGACCACCTAAAAATGCCCACCCAGGATATCTGCCAGCCCACCCTTCTATAGCCGTCAAGAACCGGGCCTGCTGCAGAAATATGTCAATACCAAACAACCATAGTTTCTTTTGGTAGTGACAAGTTTTTCGGTATTTACCGTTTCAGTTTTGATAATTCAAACCTTATTTGAGTTTACATTAAAATATGAGCACAGTACAATGCAGTGATTTGAACAGAATAAGGTAATGAAAAACACACCATTTTAAAATAATTTAAAATAATATTTTTATAATTGTAATAAGTAGCAAGTACTTTCGTTAAGCAAGTTGGTAATGACACTATTTAAAAACACATACAGGTTTTCTGAAATTACAGCAATTTGTTTTTCAAAATGCTAAAGAGCATCTACTCAGCATGTGGTCCAGGGAAGGGAAGCTTAATTTGTTTTTCTGGTCACATGGTTTGTGGTGTGACCAAGCATTTCAGTAATCCAAAGAGATATTTTGTTTGTTTCAGTATTGACAAAAAAACAAAAAATAGGGATCAATGGTTCCCTATCTGTCGGTCATTACGATTTATGTCGTAATCATCTCTGAGTTTAAGAGAAAACGCCAATGAGAATTGGCTAGTGGATTTTGCATGCTGAGCCACTCCCTGCGCACACAGGTATATAAGGCGACACCGCGCATCCACTCATTAGATTTTTGCTTCGGAGCTGAGTGGTTGTATGAAAAGCTGTTATACTTATATAAAAGCCATTCATCTGCTGTGTGTCGGGAAGCTGTTCTGGTTGGCAGTACGGCGCGAATAGTGGTATCCCTTTCAACGATTCCCCTGGGCGCTTCAACTACAAGAGCAGATTTCCTAAAAGAGCAAATCACGGACGATTTGCGTCTTTTTAAAGATGCCGTTTTGTCTGTGTCCTTCTGGATGTGGTCATTTCCTATCCTCTGACAATGGCCACGATCACTGTCTTCCGTGTCTGGGCATTCAGCACACTGAAGATATGTTTGTGGATGGTTCATGCCCACACTGCGAGTGCGTGACCATGGCAATGCTGTGATCACGTCTCTCCGTTCTTAAAGGGAAAGTCAAGTCAAGTCAAGTCACCTTTATTTATATAGCGCTTTTAACAATACAGATTGTGTCAAAGAAACTGTACAGCATTAATTAGGAAAATAGTGCGTCAATAATGCAAAAAGGCAGCTCATCATTGAATTCAGTGATGTCATCATGGTTTTAAGTATATATTTTGTGTGGACACATAATCATTGTCATAAAAATCTGAAAGCAAGCAGCTGCGGCAAGCAAGCCTCCCATCTAAAGCAGATGCAGAAAAACGTTCGCACAAGAACCCGACTGTTGAAATAGTGTTCTTTTCTCCTCTGACCAGACGAAACCAGCAGTTCAGTTCCAGGCTGCAGAAAAGTCACATTGTGCAGAGGACTCATCTGCATTCCGTTAGTTTAGTTAGAAGAGATATAGAGCTGAGTATCATCAGCATAACAGTGAGCTAACACGATGTTTCCTGATGATATCTCCCAAGGGTAACATGTAAAGCGTGAAAAGTAACGGCCCTAGAACTGAGCCTTGAGGTACTCCATACTGCACTTGTGATTGATATGATACCTCTTCATTCACTGCTACGAATTGATGGCGGTCAGATAAGTATGATTTGAACCATGCTAATGCACTTCCACTAATGCCAACAAAGTTTTCTAGTCTTTTCAAAAGAATGT
>NW_015664308.1:80232-97547 GCF_001515625.1 Sinocyclocheilus rhinocerous | reverse complement strand
TCACCACGGTAAGCAGGGAGGGGGCCAGAGCATATTACAGTGTCTGACATTGTACTTGGAAGTTCACACAACTCCTTAATGTTATTTTTAGTGATCTCTGACTGGCGAAGTCGAACATCACTAGCGCCGGCGTGAAAAACAATTTTACTGTATTTACGTTTAGCATTAGCCAGCACTTTTAAATTTGCCAAGATGTCAGGCGCTCTGGCTCCCGGTAAACATTGGACTATGGTGGCTGGTGTCTCTATTTTCACGTTCCGTACAATAGAATCGCCAATAACTAGAGCACTTTGATCAGGTTTCTCAGTGGGTGCGTCACTGAGTGGGGAGAACCTGTTTAATGTTTTGATCGGAACGGTAGAGCGGTGTTTTGACCCGCGACTACGGCGCCTCACAGTCACCCAGTTGCCCTGCTGCACTGGCTCTGTTCCCGGAACCGAACAATGTATAGGACTCCCTGAGCTAGTCGCATCCAAAGCCGTATCTAGAGCCCTCACATTCTTACTGTCCTCAATTAAAGTTTGGATGCGTGTATCTAATTCTGAAATCTTCTCTGTCAGCCTAACTATTTCCCTGCATTAATCACATGTGAATCCCTCGTTGCCGACAGAGAGAGATAAACTAAAGATGTGGTAAGCGGTGCAAACAGCAATAGCAGGAGAAGAAGCCATTACTCACCGTGATTGAAGAATGATTCTGACTTACCACTGTTGTTTGACGAACTCGTGAAAAAAACGGCGCGAGAGAGAAAAGAAACGGAGCGAGAAAAAAGAAAAAAAAGAAAAGAAAAGAAAACAGCAATAGACGCGAATGGAAACGCGAATGAAAAGCATGCATGCGTGCTGCACTTGCGGTTTTAGAATAAAAGCGAACGATCAAAATTAATCAGATTAGTTTGATAGATAATATCAGAAATATGGTGGGAATTAAGTTATATTTTATCACTTTAAACAACAGAGAGTGATAGTAAGATTCAACAGAAAAGCGAGGCTACACGGAGCTACAATCACAAACCACTCAGCAGCACGGCAAAACCTGCAAAACACGGCAAAAGCACGGAACGGAGCAGACCCCTCTGTCACTACCCGTTTTGGTTTCTCTGCCACGAGGAACGCCGGCTAGTGCTCTGGGAGATTTGAGGGTGACAGTGAGACCTTTTCTGCCGGGCCACGCCCCACGAACCTCTCACCCCTTCCGCAGCGCTTTTCCTGTGCGGCTGCTGAGTGATTCTGCTGGGCTGTCTTATGGCAGTCCCAGCATGTCATTCGGTGTGCCGCCAGGGGATCAGATGTCGATTGCATCATCGTTGGATGGGCTATTGACCTCCGAGGATGAAGATTCGGCGGGGCTGCCCCCCTCGGGTGTTGTCGCCACTGCCGAATCGACCCAGATTTGACGGCCATGCTTGCCAGGGCAGCTGTGAGCATCAGGTTGGAGGTGAATACACCGCCCAGCCCGGAGCGCTCGCGGCTGGATGATTGGTTTCTCACTGTGAAGTGCGGCTCACAACCGCGTTCTGCTCTGGTTTCTTTTCTTCCCGGAGGTGCATGAGGTAGTGACGTAGTCGTGCATGGCCCCTTTTACGGCCAGAAGCCGCTCGTCTCCTTCTTCCGTCCTTACTACCCTTGATGGCGGGGCAGCTAGGGGGTGCGTTGACATTTCCCAGGCGAAGAGAGTGATTGCGGTGCACCTGTGCCCGCAAAGCACCGCCACTTGGGGGAATAGTCTGCGTCTCCCATCCAAAGCCTGTAGGCCCTGCAAGCTCACCAAGCCAAGGCCTTAACAAATGCACAAGGGTAGTACTGACCCAAGGTTGATTCAGGAGCTGCGCACGGTGACTGACTTCGCCCTCTGGGTGACAAAAGTCACGATGCGGTCCCTCGGGAAGGCGATGTCCACTCTGGTGGTCCAGGAGCGCCATCTCTGGCTCAGCCTGGTCGAGATGAGACGTTGACAAAATGCGCTTTCTTGATGCTCCCATCTCTCAGGCTGGTCTGTGTGGCGACACTGTCTGCAGTTCTCGGCAGTACAACAGCAGACTGAGGCCATACAGCACATCATGCCCTGACGTGATCCTCCAGCTGCCCCCGTTCCGTCATGGGCCGTGTCTCAGCCTGCTCGTCGCCGTGGGCGCCCTCCTGCATCCTCCACTCCGGCTCCGCCCTGTGCTGAGACACCGTCGAGCCCCACGCAGGAGATCGGCACCCCCCACATCCAGTCGCTAAGTCCTCCAAGATGACGACGAAGCAGCCCTGACACGGGAAACCCGGAGATGTGGGAGACTGCTCTTCAGGAGGTGGCGAGGACAGCACCGCTCCTTCCCCCGGAGGAGGGCCGGGCAGAGAATCTTTTGTTTCCTTTTCTTTCTGTTCCGGGTAACCACATTGTCCAAGAAAGAGCAGTTTCCTTTTCCTCCAGGTTGCAAGGCTCGTGGGTCAACAGTAAGCGACGCACCACTTCCTCACTCTCACGATGCCCCTTTCGCCAGTGGCCAAGAGATCGCGGTTCAGAGACGCAACGCCTCTCCACGCGTCTCTGGCCAGTCCCTCCGGGGACACGGGGAGTTTTGCTGTGATGACTCAGCACGCGATGCCTTCTGGGCCACCCAGCACAACTCCCCATCGCTGCACCACTGCAGGTACATCGACTGTCCCTTTGGTGCCACTGGTACGGAGTTTGGGAGCGTGGCTTGCACTGCCCAACCCGTCCTGCTGATTCATTCAGACGGTTTGACTCGGCTACGCAATTCAGTTCGCCAGGCGACCTCCCAAGTTTAATGGTGTTCTCGAGACTTCGGTGGCATTCCGAGATGCCTCTGTCTTGCATGAGGACATTGCTGTCCTATCAATGAAGGATGCAATCGAGCTGGTCCCTCCAGCTGAGATGAGGAAGGGGTTTTACATTTACATTACATTTAGTCATTTTGCAGATGCTTTTATCCAAAGCAACTTACAATTGGGGAATACATAAAGCGATTCTTCTTAAAGAGGCAAACAAACACAGGAAGTGCTTGTAGAACCAAGTTTTAGGCATTGTTCAAATAAGTACAAGCTAGAAAGGGAAGGAATAAATACAGCCCTTACTCCATCGTACCCAAGAAAAGCGGTGGCCTTTGACCTATCTTGGATCAGGGATCAACCTGAAGGATGTGCGCTTTCATGTCTTGATCCTTCCTCGTCACAGACCGTTCCTACTGTTTGCGTTCGAGGGTCAGGCATGGCAGTACAAGGTCCTCCCCTTCGGGCTCTCCCTGTCTTCACGAAAGTCGCAGAGGGCACCCTTGCCCCACTATGGGAAGTGGGCATCAGGATCAGGGCATCCTGACGACTGGCTCATCATGGCCCGGTCACGAGAGGGGTTGTGCACCTCAGTCAGTTGGGGCTTCAGGTCAACCAAGAGAAGAGCAAGCTCTCCCCTGTGCAGAGAATCTCTTATCTCAGTTTGGAGTTAGACTCGGTAAGTATGACGGCACGTCTCACCAACGAACGTGCCCAGTCAGTGCTGAACTGCCTGAGTTCCTTCAGAGGCAGGACAGTGGTACCACTGAAACATTTCAGAAGCTCCTGGGGCATATGGCATCCGCAGCCGCAGTCACGCTGTTCGGATTGCTTCATATGGGACCACCTGGACAGGACCTCGACTGCTTTGGCACATTAACTGTCTGCGGACAACACTGCGGCTGTTTCGTATATCAACCAACAGGGTGGTCTACGATCTCGTCGCATGTCTCAACTCGCCCGCCATCTCCTCCTCTACAGTCAGGCGTGACTCAAATCGCTGGGTGCCGTCCACATTCCGGGGGAGCTCAATCATGCGGTCGACGCGCTCTCACAACAGCTCACTTTCCCCGGAGAATGGCGACTCCATCCCCAGACGGTCCAGCTGATCTGGAGTCGATTCGAGGAAGCTCAGGTGGACCTGTTTGCTTCCCATGAGTCCTCTCACTGTCAGTTGTACTATTCCCTGACCCAGCCCCCCCGGGCACGGATGCACTGGCACACAGCTGGCCTCGGGTTCTACGCAAATATGCGTTTCCCCCAGTGAGCCTGCTCGCACAGACACTGTGCAAGGACAGGGAGGATGAAGAACAGGTCCTGTTGGTTGCGCCTTACTGGCCCACCCAGACCTGGTTTTCAGAACTCATGCTCCTCATGGCAGCCCTTCCCTGGTGCATCCCCCTGAGGAAGGACCTTCTTTCTCAGGGGCCCGGCAACATATGGCACCCGCGTCCAGATCTCTGGAACCTCCACGTGTGGCTCCTGGACGGGACTCGGCAGACCTAAGTGATCTGCCACCAGCGGTGGTAGACACTATCACTCAGGCTAGAGTTCCCTCTACGAGGCGAGCCTATGATTTGGAGTGGAGTCTGTTCATGAATTGGCGTTCTTCTCGCTGAGAAGACCCCCGGAGATGTTCGATTAGAGTCGTGCTTTCTTTCCTGCAAGAAAGGTTGGAGCGTAGGCTGTCACCCTCCACCTTGAAAGTGTATGTTGCTGCTATCGCAGCACATCACGATGCAGTGAACGGCCGGTCCCTGGGGAAGCATGACCTAATCGTTAGGTTCCTGAGGGGTGCCAGAAGGTTGAATCCTCCTAGGACACCGTGATACCCTCCTGGGATCTCTCTGTTGTCCTGACTGACCTTCAGATGGGTCCCAGTGAGCCGCTGGATTCAGTTGAGCTGAAGTTCCTGTCTCTTAAGACAGCGCTCCTGATCGCACTCACTTCCATCAAGAGGGTCGGCGACCTCCAAGCATTTTCGGTAAGTGAAGAGTGCCTTGTGTTCGGGCCGGCCTACTCTCTTGTTGTCCTGAGACCCCGGCCTGGATACGTGCCCAAGGTTCCCATCACTCCCTTCCGAGATCAGGTGGTGAACCTGCAAGCACTACCCTCAGAGGAGGCAGATCCAGCCTTGGCGTTGCTGTGTCCCGTTAGAGCGTTACACATATACGTGGACAGCACCCAGAGTTTCAGAAGCTCTGAGCAGCTCCTTGTCTGCTTTGGAGGTCAGCAGAAAGGGAAGGCTGTCTCCAAGCAGAGGTTGGCCCACTGGATAGTGGATGCCATTGCCTTGGCGTACCAATCCTGGGGGTGAGAGCTCACTCCACTCAGAGTGTTGCCCCTTCCTGGGCGTTGGCGCCTCTCTGGCAGACATCTGTCGAGCTGCGGGCTGGGCGACACCTAACACTTTTCGCGAAGTTTTACAACCTCCGTGTAGAGCCAGTTTCTTCCCGTGTGTTGGGTAACAGGTAATTGGCGGGAAGAACTGGCTCGGTGTCACGCTTGCTGCGCCATTCCCCCTCACACGGGGATGCGAGTGCCTTTTTTCCTCCCAGTAAGTTCCCCGGTTGGCGAACCCTGGTCGAGCATCCTCCAGCACACCCGGCAGTCAGACTTGGTGGAGCAGTCTGACGCCAGGCCCAGTACTGGTTTTAGCATGCTCGGAGTCCTGGTCAGCCCCTGTACTGGGCTAGGTGTCCATATGGCTTGATTCCCTACGGGTAATCCCATATGTGTATTCTTCCATGGTGAGGTTTCCCTCTCGGTAAACCTGTGTCTTCCCTTGACAAACCCGCTCTGTCAGTCTCTTCTGGCAGTTGTTCCATCCCTACTCTAAGGTAGGACCTGCCTCAGAGAACCATTCAATATGTAGTACTGCACCCTGGGTCAGTCCATATCAGTATCTCCACATGTCACCTCCCTGCGGGTAGGATGTGGTCTCCGTAAGATTTGAAGCAATCTTTCACTAAAGTTTGAAATCCCTTCCAAAAAATCTTTTTGTGGACGGAACAACAGCATGGCCTTCTCCAGCAGCGATGTACTCACCGTTGGTCCCCTTCAGTACCAAGGTCAGTGAATTTGCGCTGGCCAGCACACCCGGCAGTCAGACTTGGTGGAGCAGTCTGACGCCAGGCCCAGTACTGGTTTTAGCATGCTCGGAGTCCTGGTCAGCCCCTGTACTGGGCTAGGTGTCCATATGGCTTGATTCCCTACGGGTAATCCCATATGTGTATTCTTCCATGGTAAGGTTTCCCTCTCGGTAAACCTGTGTCTTCCCTTGACAAACCCGCTCTGTCAGTCTCTTCTGGCAGTTGTTCCATCCCTACTCTAAGGTAGGACCTGCCTCAGAGAACCATTCAATATGTAGTACTGCACCCTGGGTCAGTCCATATCAGTATCTCCACATGTCACCTCCCTGCGGGTAGGATGTGGTCTCCGTAAGATTTGAAGCAATCTTTCACTAAAGTTTGAAATCCCTTCCAAAAAATCTTTTTGTGGACGGAACAACAGCATGGCCTTCTCCAGCAGCGATGTACTCACCGTTGGTCCCCTTCAGTACCAAGGTCAGTGAATTTGCGCTGGGAGTGGCTCAGCATGCAAAATCCACTAGCAAATTCTCATTGGCGTTTTCTCTTAAACTCAGAGATGATTAGGCTCCCAAGTAAGACCCCATATGTCGTCACGACATAACGTCTCCATTCCCTCCATCAGGGAACAAGGGTTACATACGTAAACGAGACTTTTTCTTACTACATTAATTCTATAAAAAGTTTTTAAAAGGCATAAAATATGTGCTATCTAAATTTCATAAGAACTTGACAAGTCACATTAGGATAAAGTGTTTAAGAAATATGAAAAAAAAATAGTTGATTATTTTCTAATTGACATTTTGATGGTTAGACTGGGGGACGTGGCACTCAATTGAGAAGAACATATAAACCACTTTATTTAAAAATATGTAAAGTTATTTAAATTATTCATGTTGCCTCTTCATTGTGAAATTTTTTTTTTTTTGGTCAATATGTGTCAGTTATTTAAATATATTTAAATATGCATGGGGGACAGCATTTTGCAGCTTTTGTAGAATGACCCATATAAAAATTTGTGATTCATTCATTGAATAGTCAAATCTGTGAAGTGTCTATTTGTAGATCTAGTGGTGATGTGTACATCCACATAACTGCAGCATAAGCCGGTCAATCTTCCATCCGTTTCAAGCCACAAGTATTTAGATCAAAATATACATACATGTAATACAAAGATATGTATTAAGTCAAGTCAAGTCAAGTTTATTTGTACAGCGCTTTTCACAATACAAATCATTGCAAAGCAACTTTACAGCAAATTAAATTTCTACAATATTTAGTGGTAGCTTATCAGTGGTGACTGTCAGTTAATGTACATATGGCAGAAATGTACGGAAAAATGAATTTAAGACGTAATAAAACAGATGATGAACACCATTAACAGCAATTATTATATGATGCAATCAAACTTATAGCAAAATGTGGTAGTTCTGTATGTTGTTTCAGGGTTGGCATCATCTGAGGTCCTCTGAGGGGTTGGCATCATCTCTTCTCAGGTGTTCTGGATCCAGCTCTGATTGTTTTTGTTGTAGAATACGATCGGGGATATATTCACACGTTATAGAAACGAAAATGATGGTGTATAAAATTGATTTTAAGATAAAAAATTAGACAAATAATTAACTTGACGGAGCTCAAACTCAAAACACACGGCAGCAACAAACAGGAAGTGACGTCTGCTGCATATGCATATGTATTACTGTGAAGCTACTTTAAAATGATCTGTATTGGGGATGTACAGGGGGATAAAAATTAAAGAATGAGAGCACAGTTTGATGAGTTTGATGTTTATACACTGTTAACCTGTTTTATTTTATATGCATTATGAGATTTTGAGTTTGATGTTAAAAATTAAAATTTTCACCATAACTACTGTATTTTACCTGGCAAATGGTTGTAGAGAGAAACGGGTTAACAATATGAATTCACCTTTATTTTCAATAGAACATCTATCTTTATAAAATGAAACAAGATAATGTAACGATTTTTATAGTTAACGAATAATGCACAACACACCAAACAAGCAAATCATGTGTTAGAGTTCTGTGAACTACCCCCAAAATAACATCCAAGCTGAACCAGGCCTCTGGTTACTATGGTAACAAACACACAACATCAAGATAAGACTGGTTTACAACTTAAAGCAGGGGTTCCCAAAGTAGGGGAGCAAGATGCAAGATGATTTCCAGAAATAATTGAATTAATAATATTTTTTTAAAGGATTAGAAATAGCATATTTTAACCATAAATAAAAAAATATAAGTTAATAGTTATAGTTTTGTACTCCAGCATGTTGCCCACCCAACTAATTAGGTAAGATTAATGTTGAAATGAAAGTAATGAGTAAATAACTGTAAAATAATATTATTGTTGTTAGACTGTTGTGTTCCTTTGCGTTGTCATTATGCTATAAGTGCATGTGTGCCGTAGTGCAAAACGTTTGTATACTTTAACCACCTCAGAGGAAAGTGGGGGTCCTGAGGTACTGGCACTGTTATTTTGGGGGTCGTGGACTGAAAAGTTTGGGAACCCCTGACTTAAAGGAATGTAGAGTTTCACTCTAAATTGAAACAGACAAATGCACCCTTTTTCTATACAGTCCATTCTAATTCTATACGCTCAATATAACCACTTATCTGCAATCATGTATTCAATTTCCCTCTGTAATCATATGTTTTTTCATAGTGTTTTGCCCATGTATTAATCAAAATTCTTTGAATTAATATTTTAATGTTACTTACATAATCAAGGTCACAGTTATACCATTTTTGGTATCTATCAGTTTCTTTTTTTTCAGTGCATTAATGATATTTTACATTATGTATTGATACCTATCAACATAATAATTTTAGTAATTTCTTCATCAACATCCAAGCAAACTACAAATGCAAAACACCATGCTTGAAGTCAAAGGATCATAAACTTCTCTCTAAAAGTACATTTTCTTACACATTGATCACTGACCACAAGATCAAGGGGATTTGGCAGTTCTAGGATTCAGGAATTCCAGGAGAAGGTCTTTGTCATACCCTAAGCTTGTGCCAGGCTGTGGCCCAGTCTTTACATTCATCAAAGATCCTCTCCCTCAAACTGGTTCTTTCTTATCAAAATCTTGATTAAGATCAACTAGAGCCTTAAATTGCAGTAGGACTCTCTTTCAAAAAGGCGAGATGCACAATTTGATGCGAGATGCGAGATGCAAAAAAACTTATTAATTGCTACATTAAGTACCATTTACGCCTTTTCACAAAGGTGTGCTTGAACTAAGAAACTGATGTTTCCTTCAGGCTGTAGATCTGCTAAATATTAAATTTTGCTATGACTTCATGCTTTAATTCTTTACTCTGTAAACTTTAACACATTTCCTATGCCAAATGTAGTGAATAGTGAAGTGACTGCCAAGTATGGTAGCCCATTAACATTTCTTAGAACTGATAGATGATTAACACTGAGACATTGCGTGAATACTTACAGCTGAACTAAATATTTATAATTAATTATAACTAGTTTTTATACAATGTATTTTTTTATTTATGTAATTATCTTTGAGCTAACTTGCTGCAATATTCCAACTTTTGTCAATAAATGAAAATATGTATGTGTAATTGTTCTATTTTGTATTATTCTGTTCAGATTAGCAGGCTGTAAACTCACTGGTGAGTGCTGTGAATTTGTGGCATCAGCTCTACAATTATCAAACTCCCATCTGATAGAGCTGGACATGAATAGCAATGACCTGTGGGATTCAGGAGTGACGCGGCTCTATGGTGGACTAAAGAGCCCAAACTGTCAACTGGAGAAACTGAGGTTTGAGAATCAGATGCGTTTATGTTTGTTGATTTAATATGGTATGATTAAACACATATTGAAGATCTTATCGCCATGGGGGGGGGGGGGTTCAAATAAGAGGTTGAAATTAGTTCTAATCAAGTATTCCTGTTGATTTTTGTTTTTAATTTTTATTGAATTTTGATATTTGAATTCGATTATGGGTCGCAATATGCTTTCTCCATCATATTAAACCGGTAGGTCTTAAACTGCTAAGGCATTGCTGCCTGATGCACCTCCTCCGGTGCCTACGAAGCTGCAAGGTCATCAGCCGGGTATCACCACTCATCTACATTTCGCCCCTTTAAACCCAGAATGCCTCCTTGTGGTGGGCTAGTGACAGGGATGTCTCCCTGTCACCCCTTGCAGCATGACTACATGCTAGGTGGTGCCCCAACACGTCCTTTCTCCTTATACGGAGCCAAAAGCTACTCTTCTCAGGCTTCTTCTTCAAAGGCTTGCTCCTGACACTCTCAGATCTCTCATGAGGTGGACAGCTGATGTCCCCATGAAGCCGCGGCATTCCACATCAACCGGGTAAATGGTGGTTCTCCATCCCACCTCCCTGCAACCCATGGAATGGTTAACTCAACAAGGCGTACAGTTTTGGAGCTGCTGGACCACATCACTATGTCTGGATGCAGGCTTGTGCTGGTGATCTCAGTGGGGAACTGGAGCTTCCTGCCCAGGTCATCTATCATGCTGCAGTCCTCGGTCAAGATGGTTGGTCTCCGTGGTACTCTCGGAGTGGTGGTTTTGCCACCTACCCCTTCTTGAACAAACTGGATGTGACGGTCCACTAGTGTGGAATGCCCTCTGCTCGCTTCCTGCCTCTGTCTCTCCAGGATCTCTGCCAGCCTTCTAAGGACCTGGCCATGCTGCCACCTGTAGCGAGAGTACTGTCTTGCAGCCAGCCAGGATGTGATGGAGGCTTGCACTCGGGGTGTTGCAAAGAGCAGCATTTCTCCTGGCTAAGCCACAGGCGCAGGTTCCGCGGACAGGGGAGAGTGTCATACGTCGCCTTAATCAAAAAACTGAGCCTTGCCTGCAGGATCTTCCATAGGTCTGCCAAGCTGATGTTTCTAGCAACTATGCTCTCCCACGCCATCCAGTTCCCCTGGCATCCCTGCGATACAGCCTTGACCTTTTGACGCTCTTTCTCCATGTTCGTCACCTCGGCAACAACCAGCTCCTTCCTCTCTTTCCTGCTGGCCTCGGACCAGAACTTTGGGATTTCTCCATGCCCAAAACCTGCCCTAACTGCTTGGACTCTGCCGGTGATCTCTTTTGGCTGTAGTCTGCTTCTCGCCTTGCTCCTTTTTTTACTACTGTTAAAGGGATATTTCACCCAAAAATGAAAATTGTCATTTATTCAATTTTTTTCCGAATTATATCCTTGATTCAAATTTCTCATAAGCATAATTGATTTGGTCTAAAGAGAGAAGAATTAATTACTATTTTTGTTTGAAGACTACATATAAAATAGCTACCAAAATAAATGTTAGTAACTGCAGTTTGACTAAAAGTAATGACTAAAAGTGTAAAAAAAAAAATGCAATGACTGTTCGTCGACTTAAAGTTCAAGTTCAAGTTTATTTCTAAAGCACATTTAAAAACAGCTAAAAGCCGACCAAAGTGCTGTACACTCTGTACAAATACAATAAGTAAAATATTAATAGCATAATGTCAAATACACATAACATGACTATAACGAAATCAATTAATAAACGCCAAAGTAAAAAGATTAGTTTTTAGACAAGATTTAAACAGGTAGAGTGGAGGCCATTCTGATATGAGATGGTAAGTTGTTCCAGAGAGTAGGACCAGCCACTTCAAACGCTCTATTTCCTCTCGTCTTTAGTTTAAACTAAACTAAAACCATGAAAGACTCAAATGACTAAAATGTGACTAAGACTATTAAGCATTTTCATCTCAAGATAAAGACTAAGACTAAATAAAAAATGCCTGTCAAAATTAACACTGCCGTGTGATCGGTCAGGCCAATTATTCACCCCACCTCTCGGAGGGCCTACGGGTTGACTTCTACTTGTCTTTGTGGTGAGTTTCGGGTGTCTCTCACGGAGACTAGTGGGTTGGGTCACCATCCCCTCATCGCCGGTGCGGTCTTTCCCACCACCACCCAGTCTTCCCTGCATTCCAACTGCTTTGTTCACAGTAATAACTGGGTTACCAGAAATAGCAAATATTACAGAGCTAGGTCTTAAACAGGTTTGACTGTAATCATAACGCAAAAACACTTCAGCTTCACTTCAAAAAAAACAAAAAAAAAACTAAATGTTCTCAATAACTATGGAATACACGGCCCTCTATACATTTATATATAGAGCTATACAGGAATGTAGTTACTACACTATAATTTTTTTTATAGTGCACTCTAGGGCTGGGACAATAAATTGATGCATCGCAAATTCGTGAAATGATTCTGCATCGATTCTGAAGTAATAACTGGGTTACCAGAAATAGCAAATATTACAGAGCTAGGTCTTAAACAGGTTTGACTGTAATCATAACGCAAAAACACTTCAGCTTCACTTCAAAAAAAACAAAAAAAAAACTAAATGTTCTCAATAACTATGGAATACACGGCCCTCTATACATTTATATATAGAGCTATACAGGAATGTAGTTACTACACTATAATTTTTTTTATAGTGCACTCTAGGCTGGGACAATAAATTGATGCATCGCAAATTCGTGAAATGATTCTGCATCGATTCTGAGATTTTCCGAAGGCATCGCGATTCTCTTTTGAATCGATTCTGAGCTTAGTTTTTAACAGCAGATGGCACTGCATGCTTTAGAAACAGCCGTATTCTGCTTGCTTCCAGTTCCTTACACACGCACCACTTAAATAATCTAAAATAATCATTCATAAAGTTCAAAAAAGTTGGAGTGAATTACAAGGATGTTCACAGTGGGCTGTGTTTACATTAATCTCGCATCATAAAAGTATAAAAGCTGATGTGCAAGTACATTTAAACACTTACATTACTCAGCCGAACGCACAAGCACTCTTCTTTGTGAGCATTTGAGTGTGCAGTTAAAAACTAGCCTAGAGCACCATCTGCTGTTAAAAACTAAGTTCAGAATCGATTCCATAGAGAATCGAGATGCATTCCGAAAATCTCAGAATCGATCCACGAAACACAATGCATCGATTTATTGTCCCCCGCCTTAGTGCACTCCATTTTTAACTGGAATACTGCATTAAATGGGAAATCATATATAATAGTAAAAATGTGACTTGTTAGTATACAGTTAAAATAAGACAATCTGTAAGGTCTATATAGTTCTCAACCTCAGATGAAGCTGTGAGATCATTTAAACAATAAATGGCGGTGTTAACTTGTTTTATCTAATTCAGATTGGCAGGCTGTAAACTCACTGGTCAGTGCTGTGAGTTTGTGGCATCAGCTCTACAATCATCAAACTCCCGTCTGATAGAGCTGGACATGAGTAACAATGACCTGTGCGATTCAGGATTGAAGCTGCTCTCTGATGGACTGAAGAGCCCAAACTGTCAGCTGCAGATACTGAGGTTTGAGAATCAGATGTGATTTTATGTTAATTTGATACTAAATCAAACAGATTACTGAGTGTAATTGATCTTTTTTATGAGCTTTGAAATTAAAGCCAAAATGAGCTAATTGTTTAATATGAGCAACATCTCCTAATATTACTGCATCAATTACAAATGTATTAAACCTCACATGGCAAGACCAAAAATAAATAGGAATAGGATTTTTTTTTTTCATAAAAAAAGTCCCTCACATCAGGGTTGGTGCTACAGAGAGAGGTTAAACATTAGTATATTTCTCCGTATGTTCTGATTAAAATGTAAATAAACATATTATATATCTATAAATGGAACCGAATTATTAGTGTAGTGGTAACATTATTTTAATGGGGTATATGTTGAACATCACATGACCAAACTGGAGCCCTGGTGTCATTGCATCTGCTTGCAGAAATGTAACAGTTATCCACTTAACCTAGCTAGTTGTTATTGTTATTTGCATTATAATTTGTATTTTGTTTACTTTTTTATTTTAATATCTTGATTTGTATTAAAAATTGTCTTTGTGAGCTATAAAGTACCAGAAGTGGGAAAATCCTAACAGTGATCTATGTTGTGTATCTCATTGCGTAATACCAAGGAAGTTCAATTCCAGCATAAGTTTCCACCGCTTCCCAAAAGGTGAAATGTTAAGAAAAATGTGGATTCGTAATGCGAGACATGAGAATTTGGTAATTAAGAGAAACATGGCAGTCTGCAGTAGACATTTCATTTCCACAGATGTCACTCAAATTGGGTGACAACACTTAAAAGAGGGAGCTGTGCCTGTTTGCCTGGAAAGACTGCTCTCTACCAGCAGCCAAACCAAGTCAAATTATTGCTTCAATGTAAGCTCTTACAGCCTCTTTTGTAGTTCTTCCATCACCTGCCTCTATTTTCTCACATGCTAAATCGAAAGTTATGGTTCTGGTTTGGAACTGAAGCAGAACTTTAACATCCATCTTTTCCTCTTCAGTTACTTCCTCCTCTGGCTGTTGTGTTCTCTCCCAGATGGTTGGTCTGGTTGCCGGTAGATAGATGTCATTTCATCATTTGAGAAGCGGAGGAAACTTATGCTGGAATTGAGACTCCTTGGCATTGCGCATTAAGGTCTACAGCGTTCTGGATTAATTGTAAAGGTTTGATAGAACTGTGCGGTTCCTGAGATGCCATTTGCCAATAGGGTTGACAGGAGAATCTGGTGGCTAACCGTATCAAAACAAAATGCAAATAATAATATGGATAACAATCACAATAGTATAAAAACTTGCTAGGTAAAGCCTGGCTCACACTACAGGATTTTTAACCCGATTTAGCCCCGATTTCCCCCTCCCGAGAATCGGATCATCAATCACAACTCCAAGGTTTCTATCTGTTTTTGAAGGAGTTATGGTTGATGAGCCTAACTGGATGGTGAAATTTTGATAAAGTGATGGGTTTAGGTGGGATGGGTCTTAGCTAGGTTGAGTTGAAGGTGATGGTCCGTCATCTAACAAGAAATGTCTGTTAGACATGCTGAGATGCGAGCAGCTATCGTCGGATCATCAGGATGGAATGAGAGGTAGAGTTGAGTGTCATCAGCATAGCAGTGATATGAAAAGCCATGTGTCTGAATGAAAGAACCTAGTGATGCCATGTAGACAGAGAAGAGAAGTGGTCCAAGTACTGAGCCCTGAGGCACCCCAGTAGCTAGATTTTGCGAATTGGACATCTCACCTCTCTAAGATACCTTGAAGGATCTATCTGAATGGTAAGATTCAAACCACTGGCGTGCGGTTCCTGAGATGCCCTTTGCCAATAGGGTTGACAGGAGAATCTGGTGGCTAACCGTATCAAAACAAAATGCAAATAATAATATGGATAACAATCACAATAGTATAAAAACTTGCTAGGTAAAGCCTGGCTCACACTACAGGATTTTTAACCCGATTTAGCCCCGATTTCCCCCTCCCGAGAATCGGAGCAAAAATCTTGTCAAGCCCCTCGATCGCTCCCGATGTTCGGCGCGGATTTTCTGGTAATGTGAGGCATTCACCGATTGAATGATAGAGTGCAGTACTTGTTGAGGCAGAATAGTCAGCCCCTGGAGGACATGTGCCCTACCTCTGATAGGACCTCTCAGTTGCTGGAGGAGATAGATGTGGAGGAGCAAGTGGAAAAGGATGAGGGTTTCATTGATTTCTTTGGAGAGGAAGCTCCCAGGCTCCACCGCTGCTCAGTGTCCAGACTCCTTCAGCTCCACCGCTGCTCAGTGTGACTGTCTGTATAATGTGTCGAAAACGTATCACAACCGTAAGGAGAAAGAGAAGCGCTGGAGTGAAATCGCCTCAGTTTTGAATGTACCGGGTGAGTGTAGAAAGCAGCTAGCACACTAGCTAACATTTGTAAACATCACTGAAATATCAATGACATCTGCAGCGTGAGATCACTTGAGGCGCTCCCTCTGGCATGATAATCTTAATAATATCTTGTAGTGTGTGATGCGCCACGATGTTCAAATCTTGTAGTGTGTGCATGTTTAAGATTTGAGGGAAGATAATCTGCAAAGATTCTCCTTATGTGTGTGCTGCAACCAGATTTCATAATCGGTTAGGATTTTAAAACTCCTGTAGTGTGAGCCCGGCTTTAGCGGACAACTGTTACATTCTGGCAAGCGGATGTGATGACACCAGGATTCTGGTTTGGTCATGTGACGTTTGTCATATACCCCATTAGAGTGCAGAACCTGTGGTTATATCACAATGCAACATATGATTTATTCATGACCAAGTGAAAACAAGAGCCTAAGAGGATATGATGGAGAGTTATTAGATGCTTGTCAGGTAAAAGCTACATAAGCTACAGAATATGCTAAATAGCATGAGAAATGAGATCATGACATCCTGATTTTATTTAATCTGTCAACAGTTATAAAAATTTATATTGTGACTGGTTAGTATACAGTTAAAATAATACAATCTTTAAGGTCTATCATGTTATTGTTCTCAAACTCAGATGAAGCTGTGAGATCATTTAAACTATAAACGTATGTGTAAACTTATTTTTATGTTATTCAGAGTGGCATGCTGTAATCTGACTGGTGAGTGCTGTGAGTTTGTGGCATCAGCTCTACAATCATCAAACGCCTGTCTGATAGAGCTGGACATGAGTAACAATGACCTGTGGGATTCAGGAGTGAAGCTGCTCTGTGACGGAATGAAGAGCCCAAACTGTCAGCTGAACAAACTGAGGTTTGAGAATCAGATGTTTTTATATGTTAATTTGATACACATAAGGTATGATTACCCAAATCAAACAGATTACTCAATTTCATTTATCTTTTTTATGAGCTTTAACATTAAAACCCAAATGAGCTGATTGTCTAATCTGAGCAATATCTTCTAATTTAACTGCATCAATTACAAATGCATTAAACCTCACATGGCAAGGCCAAAAAATAAACAGTAATACAAAATAAAAACAATCCTGCACATCAGGGTTTGTGCTATGTAGGGGTGGGCGGATCGATCCTAATATCGATAGTATCGATACCGACATTGGTATCAGATCGATACTAGCCTGATAAGATCGATACTTTAAGTAAATTTTCTCACCTATACACTTAAAGGGTTAGTTCACCCAAAAATAAAAATTATCCTGTTTTACTCACCCTCAAAGCATCCTAGGTGTATGTGACTTTCTTCTTTCAGACGAATCCAATCGGAGTTATATTAAAAATTGTCCTGGCCCCTCCAAGCCTTTCAATGGGAGTAAGCGGGTTTTTGCTCTCAACAGTTCAGAAGACGTGAAATAAAGTGTGCGCCTCCGTAATAAAACGTGCCTCGCACGGCTCCGGGGAATGAATAAAGGCCTCCTGTAGCGAATCCATACGTTTTCGTAAGAAAAATATCCATATTACAAACGTAATAAACACTTTATTCTCACTTCAGCCATCTCTCATACGTGGAAGGCATTCCGATGGATGACGTAGAACGTTGGCGTTGCGTGATTAGTGACGAATGCAGAGAGAGAACAAAACAAAATGCCGGTCACGAATTAGAAGTA
>NW_015664308.1:70977-77493 GCF_001515625.1 Sinocyclocheilus rhinocerous | reverse complement strand
ACGCAGCACGTATGCGTTGCGTGATTAGTGACGAATGCAGAGAGAGAACAAAACAAAATGCCGGTCACGAATTAGAAGTAGAAAACAAGGATTTGTAAAGAAAAATGTCGGAGGATTTCTTACAAATGAGGGCAAAAGAAGCAATCAAAACTAACAAAAGAGCAACAATATTTAAGTGCAAATGATGTAGACAGAGAAGAGAAGTGGTCCAAGAACTGAGCCCTGAGGCACCCCAGTAGTTATATGTTGCGAATTGGACATCTCACCTCTCCAAGATACCTTGAAGGACACGAGTGTATGTTTGCAGGTAAGATGTGTTTGACAGTTTGTGGTGTGGCAAATTGTGCACTGAGCTTTGTAATTTTATTAATGAAACATAATAAAACAAACAATTATTATAAACAATAATATAACTCTGATTGGATTCGTCTGAAAGAAGAAAGTCACATACACCTAGGATGCTTTGAGGGCGAGTAAAACAGAGGCTAATTTTCATTTTTGGGTGAACTAACCCTTTAATACATTGCTTAATACATTCAACAAAGTGTAGACATGTCTGTGTGTGTATATACCCCTCCCCTGCTACGCTGTTTTGTTGTCATGCTATCACGTGACTCAGTGGCTCCAAGCGCAAGCGGATACTTTTGGCTACAGATGGAACAGTAGAACTCCGAGCTACAAAATAAATGAAAAGGGGAGGAAGGAAATGCTGCACGTAGTACATATTGTATATAACTGTATACCAACTTGGTCCTTTTTATGCAGTATCGCTGTAAGGTGTATACTGAGTTTGGCCTTTTAATATTACTTTCTTAAATGCATTAAGCCACTTTAAATGTTTTCATTATAACGGTTTTCTATGGGAGTAAAATGCTTAACATGTAATTTAGCATGTTTGCATATATATTTTGGACTCAGCTGCTTGCCACATATTATATTTTATCAACAAACTGTATACCGAATTTGGTCTTTATATACTTTATTTATTTGGTCTTTATCACTGTCTTCCTCCATTACACCATATTAAGTGCTTTTATATTGGTTATCAATAAGAGGAAATGAAATTCAGTGTGTTGCATTCATGTTCTGTACATTAAACTTTTCTTTATAATGGTTTTCTATGGAAGGAAAATGAACAATGTGGAAACTTTGAGCGTTGCTTTCATATTCTGGGCACATTTGCTAACTTGTATATCTAGTTTGCAACATTAATAAGGTGTATACTGAGTTTTGTCTTTTAATATTACATTCTTAATTTATTAAGCCACGTTAATTTTTTTCTTTAGAACTTTTCTACGGGAGGAAAATACTTAACACGAAACCGTGCATTGCTTTCATGTTCTGGGCTCCTCTGCCTGCAAAGGTAGCTTTAAGGTGCATGTAATATTAGTCATATCAGCATTAGTTATTGTTAATTTTCAAAGTGTAGTTGGTCATTTAAACGTATGTTTTATAATGAAAAGTATCGGTATCAGTGTCGGCGATATTGGCCCTGTATTTACTCTGTATTGGATCGATACCAAAATTTGCAGTATCGCCACCCCTTGTACTATGGAGTCTGAGGTTAAATATTAGTTTATTTCTCATGTTCTGACTGGTGATAAATGTAAGTAATATATATATATTCATAAAAATAACTTGTTAATGTAGGGGTAAACGTCCTACTATTAGAGTGTGGGATCTATGTTCATATCCTAATGCAACATTTATTTATGACTGTAATTCCCCTCAAGCATACGCTGGCACAAGTGGTTTCCGTACTACTGGTTTATTTGATGGCTTTTCCCCCAAATCCACCGTGAAAACTAAACAATGAATACAAACCACATTAACTTAATACAAACCAAAACATACATTAGCAAATAAACAAACTTTAAGAACTTCAAACACAAAATACAAACAAAGCAAATATAAAGCGAAATACCTCGTTGGCTGCATGCTATATGAAAGAAATTGTCTTGAATACTCCTTAATCTCATGTTCAAATCCCTTGCAGAAAGAGACATCCATTGATGCGCACATGCTCAAAGTTCGTGTTTGCCGCTGGCTTGCTTTTTTGTTTTTACTGGCGGTTGGCAAACAGCTTTCGGGTGCATTACCGCCACCCACTGATCTGGAGTGTGGACTCAGGATCTAAATCACTATACACAACACCAAAAAAAAATAAAAATAAAAACAATTATATATATATAAATTAATAAATAAATCACCCTGTAAACAAAAAATCAATAAACTTATATTTCTCAAATTCTATTTATTAGTCTTGTTGATCCTAAATACTCTAGAAGTAGACTCCAACCCTTATCATCTGCAGATTTTTTAAGAATATTACTAATATTTTGCTCTCCATTCTTTCTTAGTGCATTCTTTAAAATTTCTCTCTCTGAATCATACGTCTGGCAATGCAATAAAACATGGTCTACTGTTTCTTCCTCTCCACAATATTCACACTTTCCATTATTATGCTTTCCAGTCATGTATAGAGAACTGTTTAGACCAGTGTGACCATTCCTTATTCTTGTTATAACTGTCCCCTCTTTCCTATTTCGTCCTCCAGTTCCTATCTTTCCAACTAATGGAATATTTTTAAACAGATATCTCCCTTTGGTTTCTTTGTTCCATTGATTTTGCCACATCTTTTTGATCTGTCCCTTTATCACCACCTTAGCTTCTGACTTGCTAATATTTATATTTATGTGCTTATTTCCACTCTTCAAAGCACATTTTGCTGCTTTATCTGCCTTTTCATTCCCATCAATTCCAACATGTGCAGGGACCCACACAAACCTAACAGACAAATGTATTTGATGAATTCTGAATAATGATTGTAGTATTTCATACAATAAGTCCTCTCTACTCCTGGAGTTGCAAAATTTTAAACTCATTAATGCTGCACATGAATCTGATGCAATTACCACTCTCTCTGGCCTGACCTCCTCTACCCATTGCAAAGCAATAATCATGGCCATCATTTCACATGCATATACAGATATATCATCGGTAATTCTCTTTCCACACTCAACATTAAACTCAGGGATTACCACTGCTGCTCTACCTGTTTTAGGATCTTTAGAACAATCGGTATAAATCTGTAAGTAACCGTAATAATTTCCTCTGATGTATGAATTAAAGATCTTATAATTTCCCCCATATTCATCTCTCATCAGTTCAAGGAGGCTAAAATCTATCTCTGGCTGTGGTAAAAACCAAGGAGGTATAGTTGGCAGAACTACTGTTGGAGAGTAATTCCTCTCCATTATACCCAATTTCACTTGCCCTTTTCCTAACAACCCAACCAAAACTATTTATTTGCCTTTTTCCATGTTCCCAGCATGGTTCAATAGCACTTATTGCAGGATGGTTATTATGTCCTTGTAAATTCACCCAGTATGTTGTCATGATTTGCTGCAATGGCATTTCCCCCATTTCTACCTGTAACGCTGGCATAGATGTTGTTTTAAAAGCCCCACTACATATCCTTAATGCTTGTGCTTGTATTACATCCAATCTTTTCAACAAGGTTTTAGATGCTGACCCATATACCACACATCCATAATCCATAACTGATCGTATTAAACCTATATATATAGTTTTCAAACTAGACCTGTCAGCTCCCCACTCTGATCCCACCAAACATCTCATCTGTCACCATATGTGCACCTCCACAATTAGCACATTTAATCTCTGTCCCATCCTCACATTTCCCATACTCATGCTCCCCTCCACACTTTCCACACTTTTGTTTTCCTTTACATCCAGCTGCAATATGTCCATATTTTTGACATTTGTAACATCTCAAAGGAGGAGGCACATATGCTCTTACATTATAACTCATGTAACCCACTCTCACTTTATCCGGCAACACCCTCTCTTGGAATACCAACAATATTGACAAACTATCAACCCTTTCTCCTCCTTTTCTTGTTTGCAGACGCTTAATTTCAATAACTTTCCCACCTCTTATGTTTGACTTCAAATCCTCCAACTTTTCCTCAACTGGGATTCCATATATAACGCCTTTCATAAAGGGTCCATCACCTGTCTTCTTGGCTTTCTCCACCTCTTTGCCACACACTTTAGTCATCTTCCTCGCCTTTTCCCTTTGCTTCTCATCTTTACATTTGATTAACAACCTACCATCTCCCAACACTTTCGCCATCACAATTTCACCAATTTCCTCCTTCAAATTGCGAGTCAATGCCACCGGACTCACTTTTCTTGTATAATTTCCTTCCTTGAAACTCAAAATTACTTTAAACCCCTCGTCTTCAACCTCCCTCCTACGCACTACCCTACCTTCTTTACTCCCATCTGAACTACTGCCTTCTTTACTACTATTACTCCTAACGCGTTTGTTTCTCCATACTTCCGTCCAATTATTTAAGTCCATATCTTCATATCCACCCTCACCATCACTACTCCCTTCCATCCTTAGTCCAGTCACAGATCAGTTTATGCACCTCCGCGGTTTGAAAGAAACGAAACAAAAACACTGTGCGTGTCCAAGATGTGTTTCCTCTGTTGTTTGATCCTCTCCACGCCAACTGAGAACCTTGCAGGCAGTCAGCCATTAAATACAACCATCGACATTTCAAAATAAAAGTCCCAAACCAAATAACAAAAAATAAATTGACAAATAATAAATGTAACTTATCTTCATAACAAAAATAATCTTAGAAAAAAGTAAACAATTTATATACATAATATATACAATATAATAACAAACAGTTACAATGACCAAGTGAAAACAAGAGCCCAAGAGAATATGATGCTTGTCAGGTAAAAAGCTATATTTTAAGATAAAAAATATGCTAAATAACATGAGAACATGACATCCTGACTTCTTTAAAATGTCAACAGTCGTGAAAGTGTAAAAGGTGACTGGTTAGTATACAGTATAATAAAAGAGAACCTGTAATGTCTACCTGTTTTTTTATTATTCTCTTCAGATTGATATACTGTAAACTCACTGGTGAGTGCTGTGAGTTTGTGGCATCAGCTCTACAATCATCAAACTCCCGTCTGATAGAGCTGGACATGAGTAAAAATGAGCTGTGGGATTCAGGATTGAAGCTGCTCTCTAATGGACTGAAGAGCCCAAACTGTCAGCTGGAGAAACTGAGGTTTGAGAATAATTTTTTCAGTATATTGATACATTAAAGAAGCTACTAAACATATTATAAATATAACTGTTACGGCCCATTTTAATAGGGTAAGAGGCGAACGAGTGATGTTAACGGGATTCCGACCACAGCCAACAGATCACCAAAGACAAATATAAGTTTAAATAATTTATTAAAGAAGAGTGAAATGAATATAAGGAGCATTAACTTCAGAGAGGCCCAAGGCCAAAATAACAAACAAAGCAACTAATAAAATAAAGAAGAAATATAAATGACCTAATTATAAAGAAAAGTACAAATGAACTTCCCTAACTCCCTAAACAAACAAAAAAACACATCGCAAAATTAGATCAAAATAAATGGCAGACCCCTCCTATGCTCCAGGAATTTTCTTAGGATAAACAGGATAATCACAAATAGAAACAACAACGAACAGTAACCACGAAGCCGTTGATGATCTGTTGACGGAGATGGAATCCGGAGCTCTTCACGCCACAGAAGCAAACACCAAAGTGAGCTCGCCATGTGTTGGTAGCGTTTTAATGTTCATCCCAAAGAGGCACAAAATCACTGTCACAGACTTTTCATTAACTGTTCCCTCCTGGTGGAATGACCTGCCCAACTCAATACCAGCAGCTGAGTCCTTAACCATCTTCAAGAAACGGCTAAAAACACATCTGTTCCATCTTCATTTGACCCTCTAACTCTAGCACTCTCTATTCTATTTTAATTCTACTTTATCTATTTATCTTTTTTATAAAAAAAAAAAAACTAACACTAGCTTTCCATTTTTCTATTCTATCGACTCGTTTTTCTTTGTGTGTGTGTGTTTGTATGTGCACACACACATATATATATATATATATAAGGGCTGTGAATCAATTAAAATTTTTAATCTAATTAATCACACCCTTTTTCTGTGATTAATCACGATTAATCGCACACTTCATGAAATTAAGCATAGACCATTTATCTTGTTTCAAATGTTTATTTTGTCATCATTATTATATCCAGCAAAGTAAACCAAAAGATTGAAGGGTGATTCTCAAAATCTATGTTTTCTGCAAGCTTTTTTTCAAGATAAATTTAGATGTCTTTCCAAAAAAGGACACTTAGAAACTCCAAAAGGACACCAAAGAACCAAATGATATAAGGAGCCCATATAAGCACATATGAAAGAAAAAAATCAGAATTTTATAGTATGTGTACAGTGCAACACCAAAGAGCTTTTTTACATTTTAGAGAAGTCAAGTTGCGATACCGAACAGGACCACATGGAGATGCCAAAAAAAAACTAAACCAACTGCCTGCTGACTGCATATATCTACTACAGTACACAAATCCATTCAGTATAACTAAACACAGCAACATAAACATGACAAATCAAAACATT
>NW_015664308.1:70207-70459 GCF_001515625.1 Sinocyclocheilus rhinocerous | reverse complement strand
CCCTAAACCAACCGCCTGCTGACTGCATATATCTACTACAGTACACGGATCCATTCAGAATAACTAAACATATATCTACTACAGTACACGGATTCATTCAGAATAACTAAACGTATATCTACTACAGTACACGGATCCATTCAGAATAGCTAAACGTATATCTACTACAGTACACGGATCCATTCAGATTAACTAAACGCATATCTACTACAGTACACGGATCCATTCAGAATAACTAAACATATATCTACT
>NW_015664308.1:66564-70155 GCF_001515625.1 Sinocyclocheilus rhinocerous | reverse complement strand
AAAAATTTTTTTTTATTGGTCTTATGGAGTATTCTAATTTGTTGAGATAGTGAGTTGGTGGGTTTTTGTTAAATGTGAGCCAAAATCATCACAATTAAAAGAACCAAAGACTTAAACTACTTCAGTCTGTGTGCACTGAATTTATTTAATACACGAGTTTCACAATTTGAGTTGAATTACTGAAATAAACGAACTTTTCCACGACATTCTAATTTATTGAGATGCACCTGTATATATATATATATAAAATGCATACATTTTGTGTTTGCATGTGTTAGAGTTACTTTCAGAGGAAAGAAGAATATTGTTGCATAGAAAACAATGCGTAGAGTGTCAACTGCAGCATTGAATTTATACAGAACTCTTAAACCAAAACTTACCCAAACACACCTGTTTCCTTCAGGAGATACAATTCTATTTCCTTATGATCCTCAGTATCTGGTTAATGGCCGTACACTTTTATGTTATGTAGGGGTGCCGCCAAATAGTCAAAGATTCGATGCTTCGATAGGAGGAGCCTGATTCGATACCAATCTCACAGTCGAATATTTGCAGAGGTGTTATGATCAGTGTAGTGATAGAATGTATTTGTATTTGACAGTACTAAAACTAACCACAGTTTGTTACAAAACTGTTTCTTTATTGGATCAAGAAACATTACAATCAGGGCTCGAATTGAGGGGGGATGCGGGGGGATGGCATCCCCCTGGTTGAAAAAAATTACAAAAAAGCATCCCCTCAGTTAAACCACCATCCCCCCTTACCATCCCCTTTGAATTAATAATGTGTATTATGTAAAACTTATCATGCAAATGAAATGTTAAAATTATCTACTTAAGATAATTCACGAATAACGGCAATTGGCCAATCAGAACTTGGTACTGTAACAAGCTGCGCACAAGCGTAAGAAAGTTTCCGTCATTTTTCACGCAAATTGGTTCAACTGTCGACTGTTGAATGACTATTTGACTCTTGGTAATGTATTTTGCCCCCCGCCCCCAAACATATGATTCGACTATCAGTCGACTATCAGCAAGATTCGAACATTCTGATTTGACTATGTATATCCTTAGTCGTGGACACCCCTAATTTTATGGTATGACAGAGATTCCCCTTTTATCAGTTTATAATAAATGTATGTGTAATTATCCATATTTTATTATTATTTTCTTCAGTTTGTTATGCTGTTATCTGCCTGGTGAGTGCTGTGAGTTTGTGGGATCAGCTCTACAATCATCAAACTCCCGTCTGAGAGAGCTGGACATGAGTCGCAATTACTTGCAGGATTCAGGAGTGAAGCTGCTCTATAATGGACTGAAGAGCCCAAACTGCCAGCTGCAGAAACTGAGGTTTGAGAATCATTTCTTTCAGTATATTGATACATGAAATAATCTATTAAACATATTAAATATATAGTCAAAATCAGTGGTGTAACTTTGTTTTAAAAAGTGGGAGGGACAGGAGTGTGTGTGTGAAAACAGAAATTGTAAAATAAAAAAATATTGTCCAGAAATCAAATGCAATATTACACTTCAAATAATCGACAATTAGAGTAATGTTTAATGTAATAGTTTAATCCTTACATCTACTATAATGCAATGTATTGTTAGTCCCAAGATTCTTCATGTCAGTGAACAAATGTATAGCTCCACGACCCATCTCCGTACTCCCTAATGGCCTAGCAAAAACTTCTGCCTGGCGTGTCAGAGGTTCTAGATTCAAAATCCGTAACATTTACATGCACAAAACCTAAATTTTTGTACGTTTGGACTGATGCTGAAATGTACATTTTGAAAGTATTTAAACGTTTAAAACATAAACATTGTTACATATTTACAGCTAAAAAAAACTTACAATATTTACAAATCTTTTATATCATAAACATATTTGTATAATGCACCTTTATAATTTTATCAATAAACGATTTAGATTTTTAGATCCCTTAACCCTACCCCCAAACCTAAACATAACCATTTTATAGCGAACGTAAAAAGTTATTACGGAAGTAATAGACAGAAATGTGCAAGAAGTAATAGATGGAAATGTGCAAGAAAATTACAATTTTAGTAACAATGTAACATTAATATTATGTTTTATAACTGCAATCACAATAATTTGTTTATTGCAAAAATGTCAAAAGAGGTACCAAAAGAAATTCAAATGACGATGCTGTTACGGAACTGCTCTGAGACTGAGTGAGGATCCAAATGCAGTGTTTATTAGGAAAGTCCAGAATCGAATCGGACAGCAGGCAAGGGTCAACACACAGGCAATCAGTCCGACTAAACAACAAGGCAGAGAACACAGGCAAAGAGTCCAAAAACCAAGATACATATAAACAGGAGAAACGCTTAGAGATGCAGTATAACACTTACAAGACTTCGCCAAGAATGACAAACTAAACCAGATGTGACGGGACAATCAGAGAGTTCATATACGGCCTCCATAGCCATGACAGGACATGCAGAGAGTTCACATATGGCCTCCATAGCCGTGACAGGAGAGGTAGAGAGTTCACATACGGCCTCCTCGGCCGTGGCTGGACAGACAGAGAGTTCACAAACGGCCTCCTTGGCCATGGCTGGACAGACAGAGAGTTCATAAACAGCCTCCTTGGCCGTGGCTGGACAGACAGATTGTTCACAGATGGCCTCCTTGGTCGTGACAGGACAGGCTAAAAGTTCAAAGGCAGACGCCGCTGCCTCTGGAGGTTCTGCAGCACAAGCCAACACCTCGAGAAGAGCTGAAGTGGGCGCTGCCGCTTTGGGAGGTTCTGCAGTGACTGGCGCCACCTCTGGAGGTTCTGCAGCAAATGCCGCCACCTCTGGAGGTTTTGCAGCAGAAGTTGCCACTTCTGGGGGAGCTGGAGTGGACTCAGCAACTGGAGCGGGCTCATGAGGAGTAATTGAGCGGGGGATCTTCGGTCCCGTCTGCTCTGCTGTGGTGGTCTTCAGCTTCACCTGTACTGCCGGCTCCGCCCTGGCTCTCTGCTCCTCAATATAATATTCCAGTGTCCAGTTAGGGTCATGCAGTGGCATGTTTGAACTGAGAGGTTCAGATAGGCCCCCTCGAAAAAATATCATTAAGCATATTTCATCTAAATGAGTCACGTGTGCCAGTTCAAGAAAATCCACAACATAATCCTCAATGGAACGTGTACCTTGGCTGAGAAACATCATCTTTACTGCTGGATCCATTATCGGCAAAGTCTTCTGTCCTGCTCTGGTGGTCTTCTGCTCCGCCGGGGGGATCTTCGGTCCCGTCTGCTCTGCTGTGGTGGTCTTCAGCTTCACCTGTACTGCCGGCTCCGCCCTGGCTCTCTGCTCCGCCGAGTATTCTGTCACGGAGTGACTGAGACGTGAGACGTGCAGATCCAAGTGCGAAGCTTTATTAACCAATATGGTCAGAAACAGGCAAGGGTCAGACAATGGCAACAGGTATATAGAGGGCAAGACACAAGAATATTCCTAGGGCTAGCGTGGGTCTACGATCGGCAAACAGAATCAACAGGGCGAGACTAGAGGGATAAATCCAGGTACAAGGCAAAGGTCCAGGCAGGGGCAAACAGTATCCGAATAGGGCAAGACGAGA
>NW_015664308.1:61672-66429 GCF_001515625.1 Sinocyclocheilus rhinocerous | reverse complement strand
GACCGACCCACGCTAGCCCTAGGAATATTCTTGTGTCTTGCCCTCTATATACCTGTTGCCATTGTCTGACCCTTGTCTGTTTCTGACCATGTCGGTTAATAAAGCTTCGCACTTGGATCTGCACATCTCACGTCTCAGTCACTCCGTGACAGATGCGTTGCAGTCACAGTCCTCAACCAGAATACAATAGTTTTGTGTGAGGAACAGAGCAGAATTTTGTTTAAAAGTTGTTAATCGCTGAAAATATTGTCGAGATCCACTCCGTGAAGGCGCACATTTCTGTTTCAAACGCACAGCACCCCAAATACAGCATCTGGCAATCTGTGACGAAGCAGGTGAGAGCCAATGAGCGTTTGACTACACTGCCGTAAAACCTGTTGTGAAGCCTCTTGAAGCAACTAGTTTTGCGTTTGTAATGAGCACGAGATTTGATGCTTGTGGTTGATGTTTATGAAGACAGAGATGAAGACCATTGAAAAAGGCTTGAATTTAGGTCTGTTCCTCACATTCGTATGGGTTCTGAAGATTTGGATTACAGCGCAAGAATAAAATTGATTCCTTTTGTAATTATATTGCATTCTTGGTATTTTATACTTCTGTTGTCAGTTGCAGTATGACGGAGAAAACGCCTTTTGTGTCCCACGGAAGTAAATATTATATGATAAGCAATGGTTATAAATGACAGAAATGTTATTCATTTGAAGGTTTTAAAGTGTAGTCTTTTTTAACATTATGTAATTCTTAAAAACAAGGTGACAGCAGAAATCACACAGAACATAAAATGTAATCAATTCATATTAATTAAATGAGTATATGCATTTAATAAATGTAACTGAAAACATAATGCCGTTGATATGACAACTGAATACATTATAATCAAAATGACAAATGCTTCGATTTCAATATTCATAAGGATTCATTTGTAAATAATTTACGTTTTAGATGTCTGGTATACGACAGTATTGTACGTTTAGATGTTGACAATAAGTTACTATATTACGTTTCCGTGTCTATTCAAACGCAAGTAAATGTACTTTGGTAGAACAACACTACATAAAACACATACTAATACTCATGAGATCATGTTGTATATGGCTGTACAGATCAACTGGTCAAAAACATATTCTTCTTTCAGCAAAACTTTTATTTTATGATATGAGAGAGATTCCACTTTTATCAGTTTATAATAAATGGATGTGTAATTATCCATATATTTTTTTTTCTTCAGTTTGGCATATTGTAAACTCACGGGTCAGTGCTGTAAAATTGTGGCATCAGCTCTACGATCATCAAACTCCCGTCTGATAGAGCTGGACTTGAGTAACAATGACGTGCGGGACTCAGGAGTGAAGCTGCTCTGTGACGGACTGAAGAGCCCTAACTCTCAGCTGAAGAACTTGAGGTCTGAGCTTCAGATGTGTTTTTGTGTGTTGATGGGATACACATGGTATAGGGGCGCAATGATTCACTCTTTTTCTCAATGCATTGGTTACAAATCCTGCTGATGCATATGAATTGATCTTGAAACATGGATTTATAAATCGTGAATCACTTGTTTGGGCCAATAGTTAAAATCGAATCTAATGTTAAAAATCAAATAAGTCTCACTGTCACTTTTTCTGAGCAGTGTAGGAAGCTCAGAACTGAAGATGAGGAAACTCTGTAGTAAGGATGTGCCAGAAGCCAAATATCTTATTCGGAAAGGCACGGAATAATGGCTTAAAAATTATTTGGAATAATAAGAAAAAATATTCGGCAGACACAGTCACTCCTCATGTTTGCTGGATAAAAGACGAACCATAGATATCAAAACGTTATACATAAACCACTACGTAATAATGAGCGCAAATCAAAAATCTGTGTATCCGTCTCTGTGCATCTCTTAATCTTTCTTAATCTTGCATCTTTCAGAAATCACAGCTTATGTTTAACATTTCATTGAATGTTTTAATCAAAACATATTTGAAACACAATTTTCTAATTTATTCGAGATGATGGTTGGTTTAAGCCCCACCCATTTCTGGATTTTATCCGAATAAAAAGACAGATACCAAAACGAGACCAAAACATAAACAGGAATTGAAAAACAGTCAAGTTAATCATTTAAATAAAGACTGGGGAAGCAAACATTTGTTTTACTGATAATCTATAACTTTGATTTGATTGCAGTTAGCAGCTAATTGTACCTCATGCAGATTTAGTAAGCTTTGTGATGAGTTGTAATGTCACAGATGTCTTCTTTGTCTCCATGTCTGTTTGTAGATTAGTGGACTGTAAGTTGACAGATAAAAGCTGTCACTATCTGGCTTCAGTATGCCGTTCACAGACCTCACGCCTGAATTCGATGAGTCTGAACTACAACAACGGAGAACCAGGAGTCAAGCTGCTCTCAGAACTACTGCGTGATGTAAACTGGACAATTAAACCAAACTCAAGTGACTTGTAAGATTCAGCTATTATTCTGTAATATTCAGAAGTCTAATAATCCAGTCTTTAAAATAACTGTCTTGTTGTAATTAGTATGATCTATTCTAGCATCAATATGTTTCCATTGGACTAATAAAGTATCTGAACTGGATCATTAGGGAAGTAAGGATTCAGATAGTAGTATTTTTAATTAAGAGATCATTTGAGGATACAGTAAAAGCTAATAGTCCCTGTTTTTGGCTGGAGGAATATTTCATTTTGACAATCACACATGTATATACACACATTTTGCACTTAATAACCTGAACACAGATCTATTCGGAAGTGAATCAGTGTAAAGTGTATTCGGAAGTGAATCAGGTGTGGGATTTTTTTTAAGACTAAAAGTTAATCAAAACATCAATTAAATTAAATTCAGTTCATGTTTATTTGTATAGAGCTTTTCATGATGCATATAATTTCAAAGCATGTTTACAAAAAGTACATTTCTACATTACAATTATATTTAATCTGTGTGTGTGTGTGTATATATATATTACACGGCTCTGTGGAATACTTGATTCTGATTGGCCAGTCGTGACATTCTGAGGTGTGTTATCCCTCGATAACAACCAGTAAGAGCTGATAACACCGGCTCATCCGGGTCACTGAAGTCGGCTGTACTCTTGCTAGGAACTGTTTTTTCTTGGTGGAAGCTTTGCATTTGTTTAGCTAATAAAATATTAAAACTCGATTCAAAATTGTGTACAATTATTTAATTATGTCATCCTAGTATCGTGGACTCGCTCTCGTTTCCTACAAACGCAGCTGCATTTTGCTATTGTATCATAGAGCAAAAAAATGAACAGTAAAATTAACAAAAACTTGTAAAATACATTTTAATGGGCATAATTAAGTGTGAAAATAACCGAAGGATATACAGTCAAACCAAAAATTAGAGACCAGATATTATGTTTGATATTTTTTTACTAGTGGGTGCAGGACACTATAGTTCATTTATGTAAGTGAGGATAGCAAAATAAAGTAAACTGTGACATATTATACTCAAAAATTCTTCATACAGTAAAACTGATACAAATTATTCAGACCGAGTCTGGAAAAAAATTGAAGTTCAGGTTTGCAAAGTCTAAATGTAACTGTACTCTAAGCATCATGTGCTATAAATGTACAATTTGCATTTTTATGTTATCAAAAAAGAAAAAAAAAAACATGTAAACTCACTGCCTAATACAGACCTATTTTGAGCAATGTAGAATTTTTAAGCACTCAATTTATATAATTTGAGCAAAATTCATAGAGAGAGGCAGAGCGAGGGAAGGATGAAGGTCAATGTTGCTTTGATGTGTATGTGCCTGCCACCAATCACGTGTGACGATTCTCGCTCGAGACATAAACATCAACAGATTCAACACACGTTTAGTCAGTGACAATGCAACACTGTTTCAGGGTTAACAGATACAACAATACAACTAGAAGTGTTGGAGGCTTCTGTTTCACACTATGCAGCTATCACTCATCTTGCTAAAATAGGCTAAAATATCACTGTATCATGTTGTGCTATGTTGCTTGCTATGCTATTACACGCTGGGCAAAAGCATTCCTTTTACTGTCCAACTAGCTTATATAACCAGACAGTAAAATGTGATTTTGTTGTAGCGTTTGGACCAATCAGCCACGCAATTACTCATTATAGTTAACAGATAATCCAACAACCAGACTGGGTGCCGAGATGTCTGTGAATGACCTCCAGGCCCCTGGTTACCATAGCAACCAGGACCCCTCAGCCAGACCAGATAAACCTTACGACCTAATTGTATGTTGAGAGCTCTCCCTCTCAGCGGACGCGCACGATCACATGAGGAGTGCACTTCTGCAGTGTCAGAAAGAAAGAGAGAGCAAACACCACATCAGCACAGTCCAGCCGTCCTCTGGGCTTCATCTGCCCTGACAGACTCACACAAGCCCAGACCTGCTCAGATCTCCTGCACTGCTAATAACATGATAATGAGGGGAAAGTCAACACACACACTCCAGACAAAACCTCCCGAGCATCCCGCTGCAGCATGTGAACGGATGAGCAAGCATCGGGCACCTTGCAGTCTCGGCTCCAGGCCGCCAGCACCAGGTACATGCTGGGATCTCTGGAGAACTCGGGGAACTCGTACAGCTCAGCCAGCTCCATCATGTCAGGTCTGACACACAGGGCTTTCCCACACTCGTTCGGCACACACACACACACTCACACACACACACACTCACACTCACACAAACACTCAAACACACACACACTCTCTCTCTCTCTCTCTCACACACACTCTCTCACACACACA
>NW_015664308.1:59552-61566 GCF_001515625.1 Sinocyclocheilus rhinocerous | reverse complement strand
CACACACACACACACACACACACACACACACTCACGGTGACGTTCACTGATCTGCTCTGAGGACACCTCACGTGAACAGAGTAAACATGTGAACTGATGTATATCAGCGAATCATCACATTAACACAACTGTTTTGTATTATAAATGCTTTGTTTAAATATGCAAATTAAGCATTATCTAATAAAATATGCAGTCATTTGCATACATTTCCGGAACAAAAATCTGAACATTGGTTCATAATTCTTGTTTGATTAAAGGTTTTTCCAGAGGGGATTTTGGATTTCTCTTTTTATCACTCCATAAATCAGAAAATACTGTCAACAGACAGAAAACAAACACATTTCACCATGTTTTTAGGAGTAAAATGTTGTCTTTGGCGCTTTCCTTCTTGTCTGCAACACAAACACACAGTCACACTCACACACAATCACACTCACAAGCACGCTCACAATCACACTCATGCACAATCACACTCATGCTCACACACACTCACAATCACACGCTCTCGCTCACTCACTCCCACAATCACAATCTCACTCACGCACACACTCAATCACACACACACACAATCACACTCACACACAACTCACACACAATCACACTCACACTTACACACAATCACACTCACACTCACACACACTCACACACGCTCACACTTACACACAACTCACGCTCACACACAAGCACACTCACACACAATCACACTTACACACAACTCACGCACAATCACACTCACACTTACACACACTCACAATCACACTCACGCCCACACACAATCAATCACACTCACGCACAATCACACTCACACACACACTCACAATCACACAATCACACTCACACACAATCACTCAATCACGCACAATCACACTCACGCACCTATCAGACGCGCTGGCAAAACACACACAATCACACTCACACTCACACACACAATCACACTCACACTTACACACACTCACACACCCACACACACTCAATCACACTCACGCACACAATCACGCACAATCACACTCACGCCCACACACACTCACAATCACACACATGCACACAATCACACTCAATCACGCACAATCACACTCACACACACAACTCACGCACAATCACGCTCACACACATTCACACTCAATCACACTCACGCCCAATCACACTCACACTCACGCACACACACTCAATCACACACACTCACGCACAATCACAATCACACTCACGCACACACACTCAATCACACACACTCACACTCAATCACACACACTCACGCACAATCACAATCACGCCCACACACACTCACGCTCACACACTCACAATCACGCCCACACACACTCACAATCATGCCCACATACACTCACACACTCACAATCATGCCCACACACACTCACGCTAACACACACACACACACACTCACAATCACACTCATGCTCACACACACTCACGCACCTCTCAGACGCGCTGGCGAAACACACACGGTACGTTGCTGGACATCCGGATTTCTCACACTTCCTGAACTTATTCTCTGACTGATCATCGTCTTCTCCAGTCTTTGGCGCTTTCCTTCTTGTCTGCAACACAAACACACAGTCACACACACACACACTCACAGGAGTCCTGTGGATGCTGCTGTCTCTCTCGCCTGTGCTGCAGGTGTGCTGATGCGGCCCCGCCCACCAGAGTCCTGCACACATTCACTCATAAGACACACTTATAACACACTCACATCTATACACATTTACACACAACACATTAACACAGCACACATACACACTGATAACACACACTTATAACACTCACAATCACACTCATGCTCTCACACACACACACACACTCACGCACCTCTCAGACGCGCTGGCCAAACACACACACTCACAGGAGTCCTGTGGATGCTGCTGTCTCTCTCACCTGTGCTGCAGGTGTGCTGATGCGGCCCCGCCCACCAGAGTCCGGCCCGCCCACTGCTGCTGCTGACCGCTTCCTGCCCCGACACCGGCCGCCTGCTCAACACACACACACACACACACACACA
>NW_015664308.1:58898-59380 GCF_001515625.1 Sinocyclocheilus rhinocerous | reverse complement strand
TCACACTCACGCACAATCACACTCACGCCCACACACACACAATCACACTCACGCCCACACACACACAATCACACTCACGCCCACACACGCTCACACACACACACACAATCACACACACGCTCAATCATGCACAATCACACTCAATCACACTCACACACTCAATCACACACACTCACGCACAATCACACTCACACTCAATCACACACACTCACGCACAATCACACTCGCTCTATCATGCACAATCACACTCAATCACAATCACACTCACACACACACTCAAGCACAATCATACTCACAATCACATTCACACACACACACACACTCACAGGAGTCCTGTGGATGCTGCTGTCTCTCTCGCCTGTGCTGCAGGTGTGCTGATGCGGCCCCGCCCACCAGAGTCCGGCCCGCCCACTGCTGCTGCTGACCGCTTCCTGCCCCGACACCGGCCGCCTGCTCAACACACACACACACACACACACACA
>NW_015664308.1:45706-58818 GCF_001515625.1 Sinocyclocheilus rhinocerous | reverse complement strand
CTCTCTCTCTCTCTCTCTCTCTCTCTCTCTCTCTCTCTCTCTCGCATGACACAAGACATGAATGTGGTTAAATGAGTCTCACCTGAGTCCGCCAGCATTGATCATGATGTTTCTGTTCAACCACTCAATACACTTAAACTAGACGAACAGTTCCTCCTACGTTCTTGAACGAAACACATTAAAATCCAGCATCGTTTATTCTGCCCCATCTGCAGGAAACTCACGACCTCACTTCCGCTCTTGCGCTTGTCAACACAAACCAAAATAAAGTGCCCACCTGGACTTCTTCGCTGCTGTGTGTTATTTTCATATGGATGCAGGACATGCAGGAACTCGCGTTTTTTATTTATTTATTTAATAATTTGCGCTGTTTGATTTTTTTCTTGCGTAATTTAAGAAACTGACATGAGAAGTTCGGCAATCTGAAGCGGAAGTTCGTCTCGAGCAGCGCTCCGGAAGCAGCTCGCGTTACCATGGCGACCGCAGCGCGTCCTGTTGTTATGATGCAGGTGAGATGATCGCATAGCTGTAGACCATGCTGTCCAGCGCGCCGCACGCCCGCGGCTTCATCCACAAACCCGCGCCGACCCATCCACAACCCCGGTCCGAGGTGCGTCTCCGCCGGTGTCCCGTGTTCCTCAGTGTTTCTCAGTGTTTGTTTCTCCGTGTCTGTCTCTGACTCGCTGCTGTTTTCCAGGCTGTGAGGGTCACCGATCTCTCTCGAGTGCTTCAGCTGCTGCAGGACCCGCTCTCGGTAAGACGCGTGTGTATGGCAAGCCGCTTTAACATTCAGTGCGTGCACTTTCTTTCTCCATGCTACTAGCACTTATTCTTTAGCTACTACTGATTATTTTTAGGCTATAGGTAACTTTCTGAAGATTCTAGTCTACTTATGAATTAGATAATAGTTCTCATTTATTATTTTCTAGTACTTGTTTCAATAGTGACTAGTAACTATTCTACTGTTACTAGTAACACATTTCAGTCTTTACCCTTGACCTCGATGGGATCTGTCGTTAAGATATCAACTAGTCAGTTCTGACCAGTATGCATTCCAATAGCGATTAGTGTATTTTTAATTTTACTAGTATGCATTCATTACATACTGTACATTTTATTAAACACTACTATTTACTTATTAAATGCTACTAAATATAGTATGTATTTAATAGATATTAGTAGTTATTCATTGGGTACTAGTACTGCTTTTTAGACACTAGTACCCTTTGTAATTGTTACTAGTAACAAATCTGACTAGTCACAACTGATTTGTTTTCTTGTCTTATGTTCTGACTAGTTAGAATGACCACTGTAGAGTTCAATCAAAAAATCTCACTGGTAACACTTGGAATAAGTACTAGTATCTAATAAATATTAACTAGTATCTATTGAATACTTACTAGTAGCCAAGCAATACATACTAGTATGCAGTGAATAAGTTCTAATATCTACTAAGTACTAGTATGTTATAAATAGATAATTGTTTCTATTTAATAGGTAGAAGTATCTAATGAACAAGTACTACTGCAGTATATGATTGTGTATTAGAATTTAATAATAGGTATTACTATCTAAAAAAAACTACTAGTCCCTAATGAATAACTACTAGATCATAAAATATATATACTAGTCACTACTGTAGTACATACTCGTCAGAAGTGAATAGTTGATATATTAAAGGGGTCATATGATGCTGCTAAAAAGAACAGTATTTTGTGTATTTGGTGTAATGAAATGTGTTTATGCGGTTTAAAGTTAAAAAAACACATTATTTTCCACATACTGTACATTATTGTTTCTCCAAGCAAAGTAGTTTCGCTTTCACAACGAAACACAGCGCCTTCATGAATAAAAGTTACGCCTTCTTTCTTTGCTTGAACATTTGGGCGGTGTTATGCAAATCTTCCCACATAGTGTGGTAGATATGTGGGGGCGTGTTCGAACGAGCCGTTTTAGGTAGGTGTGGCTAACTCTTAACTTTTATAAAGAATATCTCTTTGGATTTGAGACTTTAGTCTTTGCAACTTTACAGATCTTCTTTATGCACCAAGAGCTTGTAACACTCCAAAGAGAAAGGAAAAAATGAAATCGCATCATATGACCCCTTTAAAGACAGATCCCCATAAAGTCAATGACAATGAAATGTGTCACTAGTAACAATAGAATAGTTACTAGTCACTATTGAAATTTGAACTAGTATATGATAAATAAGTACTAGTATTTAATAAGTACTATTAAAAAGGTACTAGTAGCTAGAGAATAAGCACTGTAGCTAATGAATAAATACTAGTACTTAATGTAAAATTGACTAGTATCTAAAAATAAGTACTGGTAGCATGAAAATACATTTATGCTTTAAAGGTTAAATGTTAATGGGCTTGCCATACAGTGTTTGCTTCATCTCTTGTTCAGTATTGAGCTCATTTTTAACATCTCTCTCTTGTTTCCAGTCCTCACTAAAAGAAAGGCAGATTTTTATCTTGAAGAAGGTGGTAAAACAATGCCAGCGTGGATTTGTATCCTAAAAGTTTCATGTAGATGACACTGTCATAATCATGACGACATTAAAAATGGTGTTTTAAAAGAAAAGGTGATTCAAAAGCGGAAGTATATTAATGAGAGCTTCTTTTTTTTTGCATACATTTTTTGCATTCTTTGTTTATAAAAATGTAAACAACAGAATCATAAGATGGGGAAAAAATTACAAATTGTTTATATTATATTATATTATATTATATTACCGTATATTATATTATATTATATATTATTATTATATTGTAGAAAAGATAAAACCCATGACCAAATCGAAATACTGGGGGTTCTAAGTACAACTAAAAAATTCACAAATGATCAGATAAAATCATAAATGTTTTGTTTAGGTGGGGTTCTGTTTATATGTGATATAGTGCAGATGCAGGACAGTGTGAGAGTGAATAATGGTTCTGCTGATGTCAGTGTGCTCTAGGATACTACAGTCCCTGATGTCTCAGTGTACAGCACTACAGTCAGCATTTTCCAGCTTCAGATATTAGCTGATGTTTGGTGTGACGCACTGCATGACGCTCTGAGAGTCTCTGTGCAATAATCCTGTGATGAAGATGATGAAGGTGACATGATTAACACTTTCCTTAAAGTGCCCTTGTCCAGCTTTTGAGGGACCTCGCTGACATATGTAAGATTATGAATGTTTGTGCTGAAAGAGTGTCCGATCATCCGGAATATGCCAGAATCCTCTGTGATTTACTGCAGATATGCAGGTGTGATATCAGTCTTTATAGTCTTTATAGCAGACTGTGAACAGACATGAATGTGAACTAATGAAATCTTCAATGCTTCATGTCTTCAAGTCTTCCCTTCCTGAAGGAGAAGTCGTCTGATGAGATGAGCTATGCCGCTGTGGTGACAGACTGTGTGTCTCAGATGGGTGAGCATATTAACCACATGATCAGCAAGATTTAAAAAAGAAGAAAATAATGCTTTCATTCAAGGATGCATTAAACTGATCAAAAGTGACAGTAGAGGCATTTATAATGTTACAAAAGATTTCTATTTCAAATAAATGCTGTTCTTCTGAACTTTCTATTCATCTGTGAATCCTGAAAAATAAAATGTATCACAGTTTCCACAAAAATATTGTGCAGCACAACTGTTTTCAACATTGATAATAATCAGAAATGTTTATTGAGCAGCAAATCAGCATATTAGAATGATTTCTGAAGATCATGTGACACTGAAGACTGGAGTAATGATGCTGAAAATACAGCTGCGCATCACAGAAATACATTACAGTTTAACAGATATTCACATAGAAAACAGCTGTTTTACATTGTAATAATATTTCACTATTTTTACTGTATTTTTGATCAAATAAATGCAGCCTTGATGAGCAGAAGAGATTTTGAAACATTGAAGAATTGTAATTATTCTACACTTCTGTCCAGTAATGTAAAGTCAAATAAAGAACCGTATAAAAAAGAAAATCAAAAGTAAAACAGTTTTGAATAATTTTGAATTTTGGGGTTAATGTGGTAAAATAGAGTTTGATTTCTTTATGCAAATTATAATTTCTCTTTTTTGTCTTTTGTGTGATATCTGATCCCAGCTTTGGCTAAATTCAGTGTATTCCTAGATTTCTGAGTGAATTCTGGCGTTTGTGTGCACATGTTCTCTCTCCGCTGGATGAGTGTATTCTCTCTATAATGAGTGTGTTACGACAGGTTTTCTGATGAGGATCCCGCTGCCGGAGGTGCGGCGTCAGATCTGCTCGACTGTGATCGCCTTCTACAGCCGCGACAAACACTGTACTGATGTGTGTGTGTGTGTGGATGTGTGTGTGTGTCTGTTTCAGGCCTGTCTCCCGCTCGTCTGGACTACAGGGCTCTGATGCTGGAGCGCAGTGGTGTTTCTGAGACGCTGGTGATGTCTCTGGCTCTGATGGAGGAGCAGCTTCCGGTCAAACTGTGTCTCCTGCAGACGCTGCAGATCCTGTCCAGAGCATCAGGTGACCATCAGAGCCCTTGCTCGCTCTCAGTGCGTCACAGCTCCGTCTGAACCTGCCGTGTGTTTCCTGACAGAAGTCAACTGTAACCTGATGCTGAGAGCTCAGGCTGCGCAGAAGATCTGCTTCCACATGAGCGAAGGAGATCCGTCCGGAGAGCTGCTCTTCAGATCCTCCGAGATCCTGTGGAACCTGCTGGAGAACGGCTCCCGACAGGAAGTGACCTCACAGCTCAGCAGCAGCGACTGCATCGCGTGAGTCAAACACAATACTGTAGCCATACTGCTTCATCAAACCACCACACTTATTAAATTCTGTCCAGTTCTGATTTGATAAAACAGTCCATGCTTAATCAACTCTTTTATCAGATATCAGATTTTTTTTATGGACAGCGAGATATGGTTTAAAACTTTTTCTATTCAATCTCAGATCAGTTCATCACATCTCACAACAAGAGGAAAAAAAGCAAAAAATAACAACAGGTGAATTGCACTAGAAAAAAATCAGGTAATAATTAAATAAATACAGCAATCAAATTCAGGACTGATGAATTAATTCTTATGCAGTTTAGAAAAAAAAATAAACACACATTTTAAAAAAGTCATTTGGGTTCTAGAAAAAAAAGAAGAAGAGAAAAAAGACTTCAGGCTCAAATAAAAATTCAAAGAACGAAAAACACCAACTAATGCTTATGCTTATTCACCTTCCATATAGTAGCTTTTCAATTCGTGCACATATACTACAATTTTATTTTAACTAGTTTCCAAAAAATATTCTAAACTATAGCACTTACAAACTACAAACAATATTAAGTCAACAAAAAAGAAAGATACTCACTGTATTACTGGGCCCAGAGGAGTAATTAAAAACCGCAGTATATTCTGCACACAGCAGTGAAAATACAAGATTTACTAAATAAAAACATCAGTAACTTGCGTGCCAAATAATAAAACACTCCCTACACTACAATCCTGCTCAAACAAAACCCTTCATATAAAGCACGGAGCTAACGTATAAACCACAACACTCCCTCAATCTGAAGAACAGGAAAAATACTAAATAGAAAAAGATTGTTGACAGCTGTCACAGTGCAATGGTTTATTAGCAGCAGAAATGAAAAGCATTGGTTCTCTGCATGACAGTAACGGGAGGAATGTGTCAAGATGAGCGTGCTCTAAACCTTCCCATGATTCTCTCTGTGCTGCAGATCTCTGAAGGACGTGTTTCTCCATCTGCTCCTGAAGGGTTTCCGTCATCACGAGCATCAGCTGAGGAACGACCTGCTGGTGCTGCTGTCTCTGATCGCGGAGAAGCCCGGCGCTCCTCTGATCGTGAGTCTTCATCCTCCTCCTCATCCTCCTCATAACTCTTCCTCTGCAGCTCTCAGCGAGCGTCTGTGTGTTTCAGGAGAGCGGCTTCCTCAAGCATCTCACACCGTTCCTCACGTTTCCCGAGCGTAAGTACTGCTGATTTAACCAGCGTTCATGACAGCAGCGAGAACATTCCTCACACATCTGTGTTTCTCAGTGAAGAGCCACAATCCTCTGGTGAGAAACCTCAAGCTGTCCTTCAGCCAGGAGGACTTTGAGATGAAGAAGCTGCTGCTGAACATGATCGTGGTGCTGTCGAGAGATCTGGCTGCGCTGCAGGTGAGACGAACACATGATCGAGCGACACTCATTCTCACCATCCTGCAAACCCCTGCGACTTTCCTTCTTCTGCGGGGGGCAAAAGAGATGTATGCTAAATATATGTGCTAAACAATAAAGCTCAATGAAATACAGTGTTAAAATGAAAATATATTTAATTTTAAAGAGGTCATGAACGGCCTCTGTTTTTTATTTTGTGCTGTTGTCTGAAGATCCACTCATAATTTTATCAAGATTTTTACATCAAAACACAAGTCAAGTCACCTTTATTTATATAGCGCTTTTAACAATACAGATTGTGTCAAAGCAACTGTACAGCATTAATTAAGAAAATAGTGTGTCAATAATGCAAAATGACAATAGTAAACACTCAATGTTCAGTTAAAGGCAGTTCATCATTGAGTTCAGTGATGTCATCATCCAGCTCAGTTCAGTTTAAATAGTATCTGTGCAATCAAGTCTACGATATCGCTGGAAATTAAGTGCATGCATAACATAACATCATAATTTAGAAGTAGTAGTCCTGTTCTGTCTTTAACCCCTCATCAGAGCGCTCTGGAGGATTGTAGACTAAACGCCACTGCTGTGATTGTTTCTCACACTTGTGTTTCGACATTACTGTCGGATCCAATACAGTCGCACAGCATCGTCTTTTAGTTTCAGTCTTCCTGAAAATCCTGTGTCGAATTGTGCCTTGTTTATAAACGAATCCGCGGTAAAATGAAGTGAAAGGACCACGTTCTTACAGACACGGTCTGGATCTTCATTAAAAATCAAGTTCATTCACTCTCTCCTAACATTTGGATCAGATGGAAGGCCATGCAAACACTGTTTTTCCACAGCTTGGCACTGCACAGCATCTTGTTGTCTTCAGAGCATCTTTATCGTTTGGTTTCTGCACAGACCTGTGTGTTCGTCTCTCTCGTAAACCTGTCTTCGTCTCTCGTGCGGGACTAAACGGGCAGTGATGTAGAATCGGTGGGTGGGGCTAAACGGACAGTGATGTAGAAGGGCTAACCAGATAGTGATGTTGATGTCCTGCGGGGGCGGGGTTTATCCACACTATTACATCATAGAGTAGAACACTCCACAAGCTGTCGTTTTGGCAGACTGCCTTCAATATAAGCTGTTTTTAGACTAATGAGAAAGTTTTAACTTCTGAAACATACAAGATGTTTTTATAGTACAATGACCTTTTATATATGAAAAGAGATCAAGGGAATTTTGGTTTCTGAGTTCATGACCTTTGAACACACTGTGTTGTTTGTGATCTAATGGTGTTTGTCTCTGTGGTGAGCAGTTGTTCAGAGAGGGCCGTGTGATGCTGGCTCTGATGCTGCTGGTGAAGCCGAGCTCGTCTGCGGAGCGCAGCCGCAGACACAGACACAGATGGAGCTCCAGACAGCAGGAGGAGCTGCAGCTGCAGGCTCTGTCCACACTGAGCGCTCTCGCTCCGCTGATGCTGGATGAATACATGAGCTGTCAGGCCAACACCTGTCTGCTGCTGCTGCTGGACTGCTGCCTGCAGGACGGTACAACACTCACCGTGCACTTCATTCACCCGCACACTGATTAGGGCCCTAAACGCTTTTAAACGAAAGCAGAAAGTCTTAAATCCATAAAGTCATGGCATTAAATGTTGCATGAACTGCAAAAAATGAATCTCTTCCTCAGTATTTCTGTCTTGTTTTCCAGTACACATATCTAAACATCCTTCAATCAAGACACATTTACTGGAGATGCAAAATGAAGATATAAAGTCTTGTTTTCTAAAAAAACAAGAACAAAATGGAGTTCATGATTAAAACAAGAACAAATGAAGAGCCTCTAAGTACTTTTTGAAATTTTCTTATAAACTGAGCATTTTTCTCAGGCTCCTATGTGTAGGTTGAGTTATTTCACTTTAATGGCAATTAATAGGTTCTTTTCATTGGCATTAAAGTCAAATAACTGAACGTATACATAGGATCCTGAGAAAAATGCTCAGTTTAGAAGAAAATTTCAAATGACACTAAGAGGCTTTTGCATCTGAACTCTTCAAATATTGATTAAACAGTGATTTGTTGACTCAAGAACAGCTGCAATTGGATCAGTGTGATTCGCAAATGAATCGTTCAGTGCAATTTGTGAACCAATTCATCACAGGAAAGAATCAGTTCGTTCACGAATCGGACATTGTGTGTCAGAGGCAGTGGTGGTTTCTTCAGAATGGAATTTAAAAAGTAGAAGTAAAAAGTTTGATACTATGCTTTGGAACATAGTGAAGTAATACTTTCCCAAAGTAAAAAAACTCTCTGATAAAGCAGCGATTCTGAAAGTTGAAGTGCTCTGTCGCTGATCGAGACCTGTCTGTCAGACTCCTTCAGTGGGCGGGGTCACGGTTTCCACGGCAGCGGCGGCGGGAGGAGGGCTCAGCTGCGCTACTGTGTGCGTGTGCTCAGATCCGTGGCGTCTGTGGAGCACGAGCCGCTCCTGCAGGACCTGTGCGATCAGGGCGCCATCGGCCAGCTCTTGGGTGAGTCTCCTTCAGTCTCTTACAGTCTCCTACAGCTCAGACTCACTCACAGCGGCTCTGTGTCCAGGTGTGCTGCGCTGGTTCCTGGGGAGGCCGCAGGACGAGGACGCTGTGGCTCTGGAGATCCAGACGGACTCTCTGTTCCTGCTGTCTGTGCTCTGTGAGGGAGACGTGCACAGGAAGGTGAGACGCGTCTCCTGCTGTCTCACAGCGCCGCTGTACTCTCTCCTGATGACTGACGAGCGCTGCTTGTGTTCAGGAGCTGTTCGGGACTGACGGGGTGGAGGTGCTGATCCAGTATCTGAGTCTGGACGCCGCGCTGGTCTCCAGCGGTCTGGGTCATAATAAACTGCTGCTGTCCACCGTCGACTGTCTTTGGTAAGACGCGCGCGTCTTTATCTGTTCACACCAAGAACAATAGTTTTAACTATAACCATAACGATATAACGTTCTGTTTATTGTAATCACACTGCAGTTGTGTCACTTTAAATTAGGGCTGAAAATATTGATTCTCATTTTGATAAACCAGTACTGATTCTTAAATCCCAATAATCGATCTGTGCTGTTTTCAGATGATGCCTGAACAAAACTTAACCAAACATTTGTAGCTCCTCCTGTCCAATAATCACAAAAAACGTTGTTACTTTTGATATGAAACAAAGTCTCCGCTTCCAAATTCTGTCAGTTTTATTATGAAATGTAATCAGTAAATGTGTTTTTGTGGCTCTTTAATGTGTGCTGACAGATCGCTGATCATCTGTTCCTCTTTACTACTAGTTACAGCAGCAAATAACATTAATGAACAGCAGAAACAGAACAGCTCACTGAATCAATAATGTCATGTAACATCACATTTACCTCAGAAAAGACATTTAATGTCCATAAACTCAATAATCAGCTAGAAAAATAACTCTAGAGAAGAGCATTTTGATCTATATATGCACTTTATTACATATTCATTATATTTACTGAATTAAAACATTAAACATTTAATATAAAAAAAAACTAAAAAACATTTAATATTTAATGTGTTTGAATAAATCTGTCACGAAAACATTACTTATGACATCCACTGTTTAAATGTATATATTTCAGCAACAAACTGGAGTAGAAACACAATTACATTATTAAAACATTATCATAATAATTTTGTATTATATAATACATTTTATTATGGAAACTGCCTTATGTGCAATTTAAATGTTTATGAATTACTATGAATCACTAATATAGTAATGTAACGACTGACAGAGTTTATTATAATGTTTACAGCATTAGTTCAGAAAAAAACTTCCTTGAAAAAAGTTGACATGCACTGAACCTGATTGCCTAAATATCCAAAATTGAGATTGAAATCAAATCAAGTTTGTGAACCGAAATCGAATTGAATCATGAAATTTGTCTTAATCACCAGTCTACTTTAAATGCTGGAGCTCTTCAAAGTCAGATGGATTCTGATTGGCTGTCAGTGTTTTTATGGTTCAGAACGTTCTGGGGTGTGCTAGTTCCATTGAACTCTATCGTTAACGACAGAACTTGCGACCATAGTTGCTTTTGGGAAACGCTCCCCTGAAAGTGATTCCAGCGATACTGTTCCACTGTGTCATTATGAACTCCGCTGTTCTTTTCAAATCTAGAATGAGTTTAAAACTATATCTTTATTGTGAATGTGCTTTCACTCATTCATTCTCGAAAGCGACTCCCCTGTGCGAATGTGTCTGCAAAATGACCAGAGGATGAGGTTTTCCGCACACATAGAGAGATGAGAATCTCCTCCGGTCTGCTGTGATCTCTCGTGTCTCTCTCAGGTCGTGTGTGCTGGGGTGTTTCGGTACGGAGGATGTGTTCGTGGCCGGCGGCGGCGTGGATCTGCTGCTGCAGCTGCTGCAGGTGAGAGCTGCGCTCTGCAAACAAACAAACAAATACTCATACTTTTTTCAGTTTCACAACATGTTCACATCCTGATCATTTACTTTAATTGATGGACAAAGACATTTCTCCACAAAAATCTATGTCATAACAAACTTAGCACATTTCTTTTATTCTTTTTTGGGTTTGTTTAAATAGGCTATGACTCATATTTTTGTCTGGTCTTCATTATTATGACTGACTTCAGTCTAGCGCGAGTTTAAGCACTCTCAAAACAACTCCCGTTATAATCAGCGAAGCTGTGAATCTCTTACTTACCTCTTACTTATCTCTTACTCTTATCACGTTGTTGTTTATGATGAGAGAATGCAGTCCGCTAGCGCATACACTGAACAAAACTCCAGCGTTTCAGCGATGACTCATCTGAACGCCTCTGATTGGCCGCTGCATTCATAAACTCAACAGAATCGTGTGTAATTGGTTGCAATGCAGACACTAGCAGATCTAAATTTAATGTCACAATGCACACTTTTTATTTAATTTTCACTTTATTCGCGACAGCTGTATTAGATTTAGTTAAGTTGTACTGGGGAATTTTTGGTGGCATTTTTTCCCAAGACCCCCGTTAATTTCCGACCAGTGTCCAGGGAAGCCTTGCCCAGCCTTACACACATTCCACCTGCCACCAGTATCATGAAGTGTAAATATGGCCACTTTGCTGACTTCACAGCAGATGCGATGGTGTTGTCGCCGCTAAATCCCGCTCCCGCTGAATGTCAGACCATTACTGCCCGCTCCCACAAACATTCTAATATTGTATATAGTATGCTATCAAGATGCAGGATACTGAAATCGCTTTTGAATGAGCGTTTGCTGTTCACTTTCTCTTTGGATTTGGTGATCTCGCGCACTCTGTGTTAAGGAGCACATCTTACGAGATCAGATATATGTGACCCTGCAGCACAAAAGCAGTGTTAAGTCGCTGGGGTATATTTGTAGCAATAGCCAACAATACATTGTATGGGTCAAAATTATACATTTCTCTTTTATGCCAAAAATCATTAGGATATTAAGTAAAGATCATGTTCCATGAAGATATTTTGTAAATTTCCTACCGTAAATATATCAAAACTTAATTTTTGATTAGTAATATGCATTGCTAAGAACTTCATTTGAACAACTTTAAAGATGATTTTCTCAATATTTAGATTTTTTTGCACCCTCAGATTCCAGATTTTCAAATAGTTGTATCTCAGCCAAATATTGTCCTATCCTAACAAACCATACATCAATGGAAAGCTTATTTATTCAGCTTTCAGATGAGGTATAAATCTCAATTTCAGAAAATTGACCCTTATAACTGGTTTTGTGCTCCAAGATGAGATATTTGTCAGTGAGCTCAGGATCTGTTGAGCAGCAAATCCTCCAGCATGATCTGTCAGTCATCTCTCCTTACTCTCGACCCGAGATCGCTCAAATCTCACTCCTGCAGCTCGTGTTGGATGCTGGGTTGCCAAGTCCGCATTTTTTCCATGGAATTGGACTACTTTTGTTGCCATGGGTTGATTTTCCCTGTGGGTTCAAGGATTGAAATATTGCATGAATTATATTTGACTGAAATGCTTGTATTGAAATACTTTGCATTCTACCTGTGATAAACTGCTCTAGATGTTCAGTTTTGTGAAGGAGGGCCGCTGGCAGGAAGCCTTGTATAGGTTTGAGTGTGTGTGTCATTGTGTGGTGTGTTTGCCTGTGTGGCGCGCAGCGGAGCCCCAGACACATGCTGACGCCGCTCGTGTCCGTGCTGCTGGAGCTGTGTGAGAGTCCCCAGGCCGTCACACACCTGCTGCGCTGGAGCGGAGAGAGAGACGCCAGCGCGCCGCAGCTGCTGCTGCACATCTGGAGGAGAGAGGAGGAGCAGACGGGCGTCTCACGAGACCCACACGGCATGATCACAGGTGCAGACGCCATAAAACAGAGCTATCACAGTCAAGCAGCTGTCAAACTAAAACGCTTACTGAAAAACGATGAAATATTTCATTTGTTTCACTGCATGTCATGTGACCATTAAACACATTAACTTAAAATCTCAGGGTTAGGGGGCTCAGAGATTAAAGTGCTCTGTGATTAAAGTGAACATGAAATCAACATGGAGCTTCTTAATGGAGCTGTCAGTGAACGTGATCGACTCGAAGAGCGTCTCCTCCTGCATCAAGCATAACCTGTTTGTTTCTCTCTACAGTAAAGTGACCAGATGCTCTGTTAAGACTCTCTCTCTCTCTCTCTCTCTCTCTCTCTAATAGACGTGAAGCGGCCGATTGTCTCTCGGCATCAGGATGAATCTTCATCATCATCATCATCACATGACGTCAGTGCTGCTGTCAGAGACGTATCAGAAAACCTGCGTGCAAACATCTACTGCATCTTCTGCAAACTGGGTACGAGAGAGAACAGTGTGTGTGTTGAATCAATCAATCAGCTATATTTTATTTATAAAGCCCTTTTCCTAACGAATCAATGCAGTTCAAAATGCTTTACAGTCAAAAACAAGCGATTGACACCAAGTTTAAACCGTAAATGA
>NW_015664308.1:41642-42942 GCF_001515625.1 Sinocyclocheilus rhinocerous | reverse complement strand
CCGCAGCGGAGCCCCAGACACATGCTGACGCCGCTCGTGTCCGTGCTGCTGGAGCTGTGTGAGAGTCCCCAGGCCGTCACACACCTGCTGCGCTGGAGCGGAGAGAGAGACGCCAGCGCGCCGCAGCTGCTGCTGCACATCTGGAGGAGAGAGGAGGAGCAGACGGGCGTCTCACGAGACCCACACGGCATGATCACAGGTGCAGACGCCATAAAACAGAGCTATCACAGTCAAGCAGCTGTCAAACTAAAACGCTTACTGAAAAACGATGAAATATTTCATTTGTTTCACTGCATGTCATGTGACCATTAAACACATTAACTTAAAATCTCAGGGTTAGGGGGCTCAGAGATTAAAGTGCTCTGTGATTAAAGTGAACATGAAATCAACATGGAGCTTCTTAATGGAGCTGTCAGTGAACGTGATCGACTCGAAGAGCGTCTCCTCCTGCATCAAGCATAACCTGTTTGTTTCTCTCTACAGTAAAGTGACCAGATGCTCTGTTAAGACTCTCTCTCTCTCTCTCTCTCTCTCTCTCTAATAGACGTGAAGCGGCCGATTGTCTCTCGGCATCAGGATGAATCTTCATCATCATCATCATCACATGACGTCAGTGCTGCTGTCAGAGACGTATCAGAAAACCTGCGTGCAAACATCTACTGCATCTTCTGCAAACTGGGTACGAGAGAGAACAGTGTGTGTGTTGAATCAATCAATCAGCTATATTTTATTTATAAAGCCCTTTTCCTAACGAATCAATGCAGTTCAAAATGCTTTACAGTCAAAAACAAGCGATTGACACCAAGTTTAAACCGTAAATGAAGTGAGGTGCAAAAGTTGCATACAACAATAACATTAAAAAGTTTTTGGATGTTGTTGAATGCTTCAGTTTTAGTTATATAAATGACAGTGTTTGTTTGTTTGTTTGTTTGTTTTACTTGTATGTAGTTAATGCTTCTCTGAGTGCAAGAAAAATCAAGGATATGATCTGATCTGCTCATAGATTTGAAAAGATAATGAGCCTGTAGTTTAGTGCAGATTACAGGTTGTTTTCAAAGACATTTTGTAGTTTAAATCAAAGCTTGGAATGAAAGGTGTGTTTTAAAGTAACATCTGCGGTTCTCAATGATGATCTGCAGGATTTGAGCGTCTGTCGGGTTTGAGCGCCGAAGATCACGTCACGCTCAGCATCATCCACCGATACCTGGACTTCAAGGTGCGTGTGTGTGTGTGTGTGTGTGTGTGTGTGTGCGTACGTGTGTGTGTGTGTGTGAGTGAGTGTGTGTGTGTGTGTGAGAGT
>NW_015664308.1:31897-41610 GCF_001515625.1 Sinocyclocheilus rhinocerous | reverse complement strand
GTGTGTGTGTGTGTGTGTGTGTGTCTGTGAGTGTGTCTGTGAGTGTGCATTAAAGGTAGGGTAGGCGATTTCGGAAAGGCTAGCTATAACAAGCTATATTAGAAAGCATAAGATCCCACCCTCCCTGCATGATCAGTCTCCAAAGCCACGCCTCCTCTGAAACACATGACCGCGCACAGCAGAGCAGAGGATAACCAGCGACACAACCAGAGACGGTTAAATGCAACGCTGTCAAATTAACTCATGTCTCATTTACTGCTGAGAAAACATTACAGTACAAAGCGAGTAATATTACAATATTAACGCCTAGGGCTGTGCAAATAATCAAAATACAGTTTTGATTTCGGCTTCCAGCGATTATGAAAATACAATAATCGAGATAAAACTATTATTGTGCCCCATTCCGCCCCCTTCCAGTGGTGAGGTTTCGCTCCTCCATAAAAGCCCAAACTTAACATGCAAATCCGTAAAATCATGTTACGTGATTTTTGCAAAATGGGACTTGCTTGATTTATTAATGTTTATTAGATTTGTGCGTGTTTTTAAGCGCGAAAGAGAACTTGCGCTGTTCTGTGCATGCGCTCCGACACGGAGCAGAACATGGACATGTAAAGTAAACTTTTAGCTTAAACTGTGGTCAAATACACACAAGACTGTGTCAAAATGCATGGCTGCTTGGTGATTATTCATGTAAACCCTCGTAAGCTATGTCTTAAGTGAACATAAACAGTTGAGAATGAAAATACGTGTGTAACAGTATATTGGATCCGTGCAGCTCTTAAAGCGACAGCGGGTAATATTCCTTCTGTCGTCTGTAATATTAATCAAACAACAAAAGACAAAGACAAAATCACTCACTGCTCTTGAGTGAAGGACTTTTGTAGCTTTAATAAGAAACAAAGCATGTTTAATTCTTACAGTGAAGACTATGCTGTTTTATTTTACATTTGATTATTCAATTTCTGTTGGCTGTTAGCTGAACACTTTAGACTTGCATAAAAAACTTAAAGCACTGTTTGTTACATTTGTATCTTTTTTCTATTGTTTTTGTCCTTTGCTTTTTTGTTTTTATCATATTACTGACTGTTTATTTATTTTGCAATAATTTTGGAGGACTTTTTTTTTTTTACTTACATAAGTTACCTTATTCTGCTGAGAATTGTGAAATTTCACTGGTACCTAAAATGTAGATGTCATAAATTTATTTACAGAAAATATATATTTGATATATATTGCTATCTTTAAATTAATTACTCATATAAACTTTTGGTCATATGACCTACTAATGATCGTGTTAAATAATCGTGATTACAATATTGACCAAAATAATCGTGATTATGATTATGACTATTAACGCCTTCCATTCTCGCTCGGTCTGTGCTAGCATAATGAACGCGCTGATGACGTATCACGTCTGCACCGAGGTATGCAAATACATACGCTGACAGCCTATCATAGCCCTCGGACCGATGAATATGATTGGATGAACATTTTATGGTCCTACACCTTCCATATAAATAAATATAAATACTAGTGCTGTCAATCAATTAAAAAAAGTAACTAATTAATCGCACATTTTTTCTTAAATTAATCACGATTAATCCCACCTAACATTAAAGATTTTAAATATACTTTTATATTGCAATAATTTCACATTCAATCTTTAAATTAATGTAGAAGCAACATAAAGACAGTATATTTTTAATACTTGTTTAGTGGCATCTTTTTTTTTATGACTGAAGACAAGTATCACTGATACCAATACTATAATAGCCATTCAGCATTACAGTATAATTGAGAGCTATGAATTTTAACATTTATTAGACTTTAAAAAATAACAACTTCAAGTGAAATTAATCTTCACATAAACCCATTATAATAAATGTCATATTTAGCTACCTGTGCCCTTCAGCGAGTAGGAGATATACAGAAAATGAATAAAGTTATCAAACACTAAATTCTAAATGAAATATACTGTAGATGAATCCTTAAAGCTACAAAAGTTATTGATTTCCTCTGTTGTCTTTTGTTCTTTGATGTACAGACATCACAGCAGAAATTAATCACGATTAATCCCACCTAACATTAAAGATTTTAAATATACTTTTATATTGCAATAATTTCACATTCAATCTTTAAATTAATGTAGAAGCAACATAAAGACAGTATATTTTTAATACTTGTTTAGTGGCATCTTTTTTTTTATGACTGAAGACAAGTATCACTGATACCAATACTACTGATGTCTCTAGGAAATTGTTATTTTTTCCTTATATTTAACCATTGACTACATGTAATGTTGACTATACTAATGTTACAGTATAATTGAGAGCTATTTTAACAATTATTAGATTAAAAAAAAATAACAACTTCTAATTTAAGTGAACTTAAAACAATCTTCACATAAACCCATTATAATAAATGTCATATTTAGCTACCTGTGCCCTTCAGCGAGTAGGAGATATACAGAAAATGAATAAAGTTATCAAACACTAAATTCTAAATGAAATATACTGTAGATGAATCCTTAAAGCTACAAAAGTTATTGATTTCCTCTGTTGTCTTTTGTTCTTTGATGTACAGACATCACAGCAGCTGGTTATTAGGTTATTTGGCTGCTATTACTTTAAGAGCTGCCGCTGCTGAACGTCACGCGGATCTAACACATGCTCGTAGTTTCATTCGTGCTTTAATATGAAATGATACAGGTTACAGCGGACAAGCCTGTCAATTTTCCATCTGTTTCACAGCCGCAAATATTTAGATCACCTCTCAGAAGAATAAAACAAAGGTATGTGAACAAAATGCTAGTTTTGGCCAATTGCAATCTATATTAAGCACCCGCGGCAATATTTCAATCATTAAACAGTGCGACAAAACGTTGTAAAAACACTTAAATTGCCTTAATATATTTAAAACAGTAATATTCTCTATATTAATGATGCATAGTTTACATATGCAAGCAGATGAGGCCGGAATATGAACGCAATCCACTTAATGGTCCAGTGTTTTCCTTCTAATGGTTTTCTATGGGAAACTTTGCACATTGCGTTTATATTCTGGCTTCATCTGCTTGCCTGTACAAAATATACAGTGGGTACGGAAAGTATTCAGACCCCCTTAAATTTTTCACTCTTTGTTATATTGCAGCCATTTGCTAACATTAATGAGGAAAAAAAATTAACTTAAATGATTTTAGCAAATGGCTGCAATATAACAAAGAGTGAAAAATTTAAGGGGGTCTGAATACTTTCCGTACCCACTGTACATCATCAATAAGGTGTTTACTGAATTTCGCCTTTTAATATCTGCGTTTTACTACATTTCTATTTAATGCAAACTGTGCAAAAATAGCTTCGTTAAGATAAGACCCTTCTTCCTCGGCTGGGATTGTTAAGAGCTCTTTGAAGCTGCATTTAACTGCATTTTAGAAGTTCAAACTCAGGGGCACCATAGAAGTCCATTATATGGAGAGAAATCCTGAAATGTTTTGCTCAAAAAACATAATTTCTTTACGACTGAAGAAAGAAAGACATGAACATCTTGGATGAGGGGGTGAGTCCATTATCTGTAAATTTTTGTTCTGGAAGTGAACTGCTCCTTTAACGCACTAATTTTGACAGCGCTAATAAAAACATTTTGAGCACGTAACGTAGTGCTTGCTATCAGGATGTGAAGAGACTTTTATCCAGCAGAACAAAGCGTGTTTTTCTGAAGCGAATCGGTGTTCCTCACAGCTGTGTGAGGTTGTGCAGGAGCTGTGGAGTGAGGCAGCGCCGGTCGTTCCGTCGGATGAAGCGGCGCTGAAGAGTGTGCTGCAGGTCAGTGAAGCCACGGCCGAGAGCGTGCGCTCGCTGCAGCAAAGCATTCTGGGCCAGCGGCAGCAGCAGGAGCTGCAGGAGGAGCAGCGGCTGTATTCAGAGGTAAAGCGTCCCGGCGGCTGTATGTTCTGTACGAGACAGCAGCGACCGACTGACCGCTGTGATTGTGTTCCAGATCCGCTTCACTCATAAGCAGCGAGAGATCGCAGCAGACGCCTGGAAGAGTTACGTGGCCAGAACCTCAAACTACAGCGTCCTGAAGGTCTGAGCCCGACCGCTTTCATCCGCTCGTCTTCTGAGCGACTCTGCATTGATTCTTTTGTGTTTGGCAGGAGTTCAGGCGTCTTCGGGAGGAGCGGAGCACCAGCGAACACGACGCAGCATCAGACGCCGAGACGAATGAACCAGCGCCACTCACTGTATAGAGAGAATATAGCCAACTGAATGCATTTAATAACACATATATACACTGCTGTTCTAACGCTTGCCATGGTTAAAGGGACAGTTCACCAGAAAATGACAGAATGTTCATATTTGGGTGAACTATCCCTTTAACCAGCATTAGCATGCTAGCGATCACTGCTGGACCAATGAGCTAACACGGCGGAAATGACGACTGGATCTCAAGCAAAGCCAAATATGAACGCTGAATGTTAGCATTTGAATAATGGCTAATAAAATCAGATGTCCGAGCCAGAACGCACCTGTGTGTTTACTGAAGCTGCTGTGATGTACTTGAGTTTCAGACCCAGAAGACTTTAATTTCTAAAGGAGGCTTTATTTTTAACTCTTTTCCCGCTGTTCTCGCTGTTATACGCTAGGGGGCGCTATTAAGCATCTCCTGAATGAGTCTAGAATCACTCGATCAGAAACACAGACCATGAAGACGCAGAAACCAGCGATCTCGGATGCAAGCAGGGCTGGAAATGACGGAGTCCGGGGAGTGAAGTTCGAGGGGGACGGCGTTTCACTTCCAACTGGTTAGGTTTATTTGGAAATTAAAGATATTTCTGTGTTTATGGTTCGCTGCGCAATGCGTCTTTTGCCATAAAACCTGCAGACTGCCGTTTTTGTCACTCATTATAACAAACAAAGTGTAGAGACGATGTAATAATAGATTGAGTGTGCAGTGTAGAGAGCTTCATTCATTAAAGTGGAAGTTTGTGAGATCGCGATGAACTAAAGACGGTAACAGCTTTTTAATGATTATAAAGAGAGTTTGCAAATGTGAAATTGAATTTATATTAGTGCTGTCAAACGATTAATCGCAATTAATTGCATCCAAAATAAAAGTTTATGTTTACATAATATATGTGTGTGTGCTGTGTATATTTATTATGTATATATAAATACACACGCATGCATGTATATATTTAAGAAAAATGTTACGTTTATATATTAAATATATTTATATATATATAAATTATATTAATATAAATACATGTAAATATTTTCAAAATATATGCTGTATGTGTGTGTATATATATATACATAATAAATATACACAGCACACACACATATAAACAAAAAGTTTTGGATAGCACTAATTTATACTACAGTTTTATACATTTCTGATTTTATACAAAAGTTAATATTAAGTGACTTACGTTTTAGGAACACTGTTGTCTATTTTGATCTATTTCATCAACAAAAAGTCACAGCTGAGCCGCTGCGTATCTATAGTCTTTGACACAGCACTGTTTCGTTTATGAATGAATCTTTGCTTTTGAACAAATCTAGTGAGTCAATGATTCAATGACCCATTCATAAAAAGAGTCACTTGCTTCGTTCCTAAATGAATCAGCCGTTTGAACGAATCAATTGAATGAATGATTCAGTGACAAAGACAGTGACTTGCTGCCACCTACTGGCGGTTTCTGTTTCATTTTTAAAGTATATTGAGTTATTTAAATCATTTAAATTTCTATATTCAAAACTTTATATTTAAAACAGTAATCTCTTAACATTGTTATTATGAGATGCATTAATGAGTCTTGTCAAAAAGTCTGTAAATATTCCTTAATGCCACATTTGTGCTCTTCTGTGCCATGCAAAGATTAATTGTTGATGCTGATTTCATTTGACTGGTAACTTATTCTACCTGATTGTATCTTATTATTTTGTTTTATTTTAATTTAATTTATTTTTTCATTCAAATTTTTGATAAAAGTTTATAAATCAAAATTTTTGGCACAAAAGAGGTACATGAGACCGCCGAACAGCTCTTTGTTCGTCCGCAATATTTCTGACGAGTCCCGGTAAGTCAAACTTTATTCTTTCCCGCTTCCAGAACCGTTCACATCTCGCTTATCTTCTCCTGAATGCAGCTGATGTCTCTCGGCAAACATGTTTAATCTGTCTGTTATTATACAGCCTTTCTGATGCGCGCACAGCTCACGCGCGTCGTGTTGTTATTATCATTATATTTATTATTATTATTATTATTATATTTATTTTTTACTATACATGTTTTCTTTACAAATAGCCATTTTCTCGGCTCATGGGCTGTAGTGATGTTTAATATCTGTGTTCCGATATGAAAGCTTGTTTTAGTTTGTTTTGGCGTGTAGTCAGTCACTGTTTGAGTAGATGACCGATCAATGAAGCAGCATTATTATGATCAGAAATACTGAAGACTTTTGTTTAACTGAGGCTTTAAAGGAATATTCTGAGACATAATTAAGATGAGAGCAGAAATTAATTTCCAGAAGAGAAACCGACAATGAATGGAGCAAAACAATCAGTAAAGGTTAGTTTCATTTCTGTGTAAATATATATATACAATTTTACAGTTTAGTCACCATGAAAACACAATGCCCTAAATGTTGATTTAAAATATATATTTCAACTCATTTTTGGTATGATATCCTGCATCTCTCTCCAAGCATGACACATTTAACAGTACAGTAATCAGCACTGTACCTGCTGCAGATGCTGTGGAGCGAGTTTAACTTGTGCTCAACTCAGAATACTGCTTTATACGCCCAGCACTCAGTGTTTCATCTGTGTTTGCTGTCTCCTTAAAGCGACACTTCACCCAAACATGATCATTTGCTGTGAGTTTACTCTCCCTCAAGCCATGAGATGTAGATGTGGCTGAGTTTAGTTCTTCAGCAGAACAGCAAAGAAGCTGGTTCAGTAAATGCAAGTCGATGGATGCTGGCACTTTGAGAGCCAGAAAACGCTATCAAGCAGTACAGAATGAATGCGCGCGGTTCCTGACGATATATTGAGGTCTTATGAAGCGAAACGATTGGTCTGTGCTAGAAACTGAACATTATTTACAGCACTATTAATCCACTAATGATGTGAAATGTGATGTTTGACATGTCTAAAGCATATAAAGTGAATAAACTAGTCTTCTTCAGCTTAGCTTTTTACATAAACCATGAGAACCCAGGTTAAAAAAAGGACACTTCCATAATGTACTTAAAGTGCTCTATTTTTGCGCACTAATTGTGTGCTTAATATACTAAAAATGATTCTTTAGTACTTCTTAAGATCCTCTGAGTGTGCTATTTTGGGACACCATGAATATAAGCTAAAATGTGCTTTTAACCTACTATCTCTGTATTTAGTCAGCACTTGAGTGTACTAGTGTATGAAAGACGGGTTCAAGTGGTGACTGAGATAGTATGTTAAAAGTGCATTTTAGTTTATAATCATGGTGCGCAGTTGAGTACACTTAGATGATCTCAAGTTTATCTTATGTCTGAGGCTCTGGATTACAGTAATGCTATTGTGAATAATGTTCAGTTTCTTGCACAGACCGATCGTTTCGCTTCATAAGACCTCGAGATATCGTCAGGAGCCGCGGGGATTCAATCTGCTATGCTTTTCTTGCCTCTCAGATTGACGGTAGCCATTGACTTTCATGTTATGAGTCACGAAGGAGCGCGGTTTGAGCTAAACCTCTTTACTGAAAGAACCAAGCTCCCTGGTCGTGGAAGGCCTGAGGGAGAGTAAATGAGCAGCGGGTCTTCTTTAGGATGCTGGTAAGTATGTCCTGGTAAGATGTTATTTCCGGTGTTTAGGCCAGAGGACCTGCGGCGAGAGTTCGGCCGATACGGACCCGTCGCCGACGTCTACATCCCCCTAGACTTCTACTCTCGCCGGCCCAGAGGATTCGCGTACATTCAATATCCTTTGACTGCGAGTGTTAACCCTGATCTCTCTGTTGTAGCGGCGTCTCCTGCTGGAGCCCGGCACAAAGACACAGTTAAAGAGCCCTGTAGAGTAGCACTAAAAGCCAAGCCGCCGCCAGAGAGACAGAGATGCTGCTTACAGAGAGGCACAGTGTGAAACGAAAGCAGTTTAAAGCTCCACGAGACAGAGGCATTGTGGGGCGGAGACGAGCGGCGGCGTTTTAAAGAGCGTAAAGATGAAGGTAAAGGTAACTCCAGTATCCTCTGATTCAGGACACAAGCGTGTTCGTTTGTAGGGCTGGGTTTTGACATTTCACTATTCGATTCTCATTCACAAGCTTGTGATTCGATTCGATTCAATATCGATTATTTTGGATACATATCAGGTGCAGTACATGCCAAACTTTCTCAAGGAAAAAAAATCTCTCAACTAATGCTGTAAAATATACATGAGAGTCAGTTAGTACTACATTACTGTAATATTGAAGGTTAAAATGGACTGATTTGTGGGCTGTACCAGTGTTTGCCTGCCATTATATTAGAGGCCCGCCCCCCCTTGAAGGTCAAGTTAATTTCACACACACACGCGCGTAGACAGACACACACACACACGTACACGTGTAGACACACACACACACACACACGCGCGCGCGTAGACACAGACACACACATACGCACACACACACACACACACACACACATACGCACAGACACACACACACACACATACGCATAGACACACACATAGACACATGCGCGCGGACGGAATCACAGAATCCAGTCATAAAAACAGAATTTTCTGTATAACGTGGAATGTCACGGAATTTGTCAAACTTTAAATGAATTAATCAAAAGTAGGTGATTACACTTGAATATGGACTAATCTGTAAATATTAAGCCACAAAAAGACTGTTTAAACATGAATCCTGCATGTTCTGCGTGTTTATGTTAATGAAGAGCGCAGACGTGTGGTTTTGTTTACTACACACATACTGAAGCGTGTGACGCTCGCGGAGATATTAGCGTCTGTCGTCTCGCTAAATGAGGACATAAATACATGAACATCTCCAGAACTGCTCTGAGAGTCACTTCATGAGTATTTTACCATTTCATTTGAGTAAAACTAGCCTCATATCACACAGAAATGTAAAGGTATTCACAGCAACCCGTCAAAATAAAAGTTCGGTTTAACTTGAGGACACTGTGACAGAGATATTGTTCAGTAGAATGTGCATAATACTTCTAATACTATTAGTACTACTACTAAACTTATTAAAACTTTTTAAGGAATAATCACACAACATTTCTTCCATGTTTTATAGTTAATAGTAAATCCCATTTGTTTGCCAAAAAAATAGTTTGTTTAATTTTCAATAATTAAAAGATAAATTAAATTAATGTGTTACGCCTTCATTTGATAACCAGAAAAATTTAAATACACAACACAGAATTTCTGAGGAAAAAAAAAAAAAAAAAACATTTCATAAGGCTATTTTAAGAATAAATTTAAATTAAGTTGTTGTTATGCATTCAAATGATTAGACGTGCTAAAACAGAGAATTTGGTAACAATAAAACATATGGTGAGTAAAAATAAAACATTTCATAGGGCCCTAAACATGTAGATTTTGTTTTTAACTTTTAAGTTTCATGATTTTAATTAGACATGCTTTTTGATTAATAATAAAAAAGAGGAATCCAGAAAAATTTAAACGGAAAAACCGTCAGAATGTTACGTCAGTCACCCC
>NW_015664308.1:28711-31817 GCF_001515625.1 Sinocyclocheilus rhinocerous | reverse complement strand
CCCCCAAAGCTGTAAACCCAGGGGAAACAACTGCTTAAATTACACTCAATTAAGTTTTTATAATAAAAGTTACAATTACATGATAATGTTTCTACTTTGTTTCTTTTTTTTTTTTTTATATAAACATTTAAATTGTGGCTGTCATAAAAACTTCGCGGATTTATTCAAACATAAATTAAATATTGAAGAACAGTAAAATTTATAATGAATATGTTATATGGTGCATATATTTAGCAAAATGCCCCTCTCTACAGTTTATTTTTCTATCTGACTGATGAGTTTATGGTCACCGAATATGTTTTTCTGAGGTAAATGTGACGTTACGTGACATTGTTTACAAGCCGTTATATTGAGGTCTTTGCGCTGCTGAAACACTGATTGAGTGATTACACGAGACAGGAGACGGATTGTAAAGCTGTACTCTTTCTTTTAACTTGCCTTCGGATGTTTAGTCATGTTTATTTTGTGCTATAACTAGTATTAAAGCGGAGGAGATGATCAGTACAGCGATCACTCCACATTAAACGGCGCCAAAACGGCATTTATTGTTTGAATACTGCAATACAATGGACAGAATTTGAAATCTGAGACTTTGTTTCATATTAAAAGTACCAAAGCACAAAGCTTATGTGCCCTTCAATGTTCCGTCCATTAAGGCGAGACACAAAAACACTAATCGCCTTATTTACCCAGGTGATTGATTACATTGATAATTGCAAACATTTTTTTTGTATTACAAGTTTTCTAAAATGTTAGGTTTAAATATGCAAATGAGGCAATATATAATGAAATATGCGCTAATTTGCATACATTTCTAGTACAAAAATCTAAACACTGGATGAAGTCAGTTTTAAAATTCTTGTTTAATTTTTTTTACATATTAGTCGAATGTTTTTACAGAGGGAATGTTGGGTATCTAATTTTTGTCACTCCATAATCCAGAAAACACTTAGAACAGACAGAAAACAATATATTTTCACAATTTTGGGGGAATAAACTGTATATAATCAAGCAGGAATAAAAATGTAAAGTTTGGTGTGTGTAAGTGCTACTGAAGTGGAGATTTATGGCTCAGTGTAGGAGAAAAAACTCGTTTTGAGAAAACGGCCTTTAAAAATATGTATTGAAATTAAAATCTATTGACCCAAATAGATAAAGTGCTATAAAAGAAACACTTAACACTGTCTTTTGGATGTTTTCTTTCCACTAGTCTGAAAAAACACTATGGAAAAACCAAAAAGCCCAAAATCTCAAACTTGACAGATGCCTGCAGTGTCTGCCCATAACTGAAAACAGGCCAGACTAATCGATTCTTGGGATTTAAGAATCAATATCGTTTCGTAAAAATGAGAATCGATTGAAATCGAGAGATCAGTATTTTTTTACACAGCCCTATTGGTGTGTGTGAGTGTGTGTGTGTGTGTGTGTGTGTGTGTGTGTGAGATGACCACGTTCGGTTGGAGCCCTTAACAGCGCAGCACGTTCGAGGATGTCCGGGACGCGGAGGACGCTCTGCTCAATCTGGACCGGAAGTGGGTCTGTGGACGGCAGATCGAGATCCAGTTCGCTCAGGGAGACCGCAAGAGTGAGTGCTGACCCGGTCTGAGAGGAGACTGTGTCTGGGAGCGATTGTGTCTAGGGCTGCGACGAGATATCGATGCAGAATCAATTAGTGGATCCATCTTCCGAATGTATGGCGATTCTCTCTGGAATGGGTTCTGAGCTTAGATTTTAACAGCAGATGGCGCGCTACTCTAGTTTTTATCCGCTCACTCAAACACTCATGAAGAAGAGCGCTTGTGCGTTCAGCTGAGTGTAATTTAACTTCGGCTCAGAATGCTTTTATGACGCCAGATTAATGTAAACACAGCCCACTGTGAACTAGAGGCTGACATTTCTTCGGGAATCCCGCGGGATGGGAAACAAAATCACTATTAATCACGTGATTGGGACAGGACAGGAAAAAATGTCAGCGGGAGTGGGAATCGTAATAACACTATGATACCCAACTTAATACACAAATATATCTTTATATAAATAAACTATACACTGTCTACTTTCAAATGAAAAAAAAAAAAATCAAATAGAAAACGTGTGTTAGCATGGATGATTTACATGAAATTTAATGTGTGCAATGTACACTGCATTGTTTAAGCTGGCTTTCAGTTCAATAAAATAACAAAAATCTACATTTTGGATTTTTATTCAACTAAAGTGGAATTGAGTTCAAAATTAAAATATACAGTTTATAGTTTATTTATATAAAGGTATATTTGTGTATAAAGTTGGGTATCATAGTATTATTACGATTCCCGGTCCCGCCCACTCCCGCTGACATTTTTTCCTGTCCCGTCCCAATCACGTGATTAATAGTGATTTTGTTTCCCATCCCGCGGGATTCCCGAAGAAATGTCAGCCTCTAATATGCATCAGACGTTCAGCCAACGGTGCGTGGACGTGACGTCTGAGGCTGAGACTATTCACAACCTAGCTCAGAATCGACTCAGAAAGAATCGCCATGCATTGGAAAATCTCAGAATCATTCCTCGATTCGCGATGCGTGGATTTATTTTCCCAGGCCTAAGTGTGACCGAGCTCTCTTGTGTTTGTCAGCGCCGGGGCAGATGAAGACCAAGGAGCGGCAGTCGCCACGCAGCCACTCGCGATACGACGACTACGATCGGCGCAGACGCTCGCGCAGCCGTGACAGACGCAGGTCTCGCAGCCCGTCCTACGACAGGCGCCGCAGACGATCCCAGAGCCCTAGAGAGTGAGCGAGTGAGCGTCTCAGCATCTTCACTGCTGTGGATCAGGACACTGACCTTGTGCTTCTCCCAGCAGGTCCAGAGGAGGAACACACCGCAGACGCAGCCGAGAACACGACAGGTAGATTCTCACCCGGGATCATAGCTGATTGAGCTGGACCTCAACTAACTCTTTATTATTATTATTATTTATACCATGGTCTGCCTGAATACTGGATTCTGATTGGCTGGCAGGTATGCAGTAAAACCGTTTAATGCACAGGTAGTTCCAAGTCAGTTTAATCACTGTTCTATATTAATGCGCTGCTTTTATTGATGCGCACACACACACACACACACAC